>NC_140960.1:6856193-7038693 GCF_014529385.1 Adiantum capillus-veneris | reverse complement strand
GTTTATCCAAAGAGAATGGAAAAACCATATGTATAGGACGTGTGTATAGCTGCTTTTACTTAAATGATAAGACATAATTGAACTTTAACATTCAAAAGACAGATGGCTCTAGAGAAAAAGCAATGATAAGTACAAAAAAAACTCAATCTTAGAATTATCTTTGTACAAAGTTTATGAGAACGAAACCTCATTCCAGTATACACAAATATCAGAAGTACTTCCCCAGCAGTAGGTGTAAGTGTAATCATGTACAGACATTTGCTTTAAGCCAAAAAAATTCCAAGAAAAGATAGAGTCCTCACCTGCATCCATTCAAACAAGACAACAGATATGTTAGCCTTGGATGTGTTTTACAGGTGTCAATGGACTATATCAGTTGTTATCAATTCCAACTTACAAATTTTTTAACTAAAAATAGATGTCCAAAAAGAGCTCATGTACTCCAAAATTTTAGAGTATTTTTAGATTTTAAGAAGATAGTTATATATCTGGTTTCTCTATAGCCCCATTTTAAAAAAAAACTTAAGAGATATTATTATACATATCATTTTGATCAGAAGGCCATCACCCCTTCTGATTCAAGTGTCTTAATACCCAAATCGGCGTAAAAGATCCAATCCTCAATATCCTTGCAGAGAGTGTCCAATCCAACCTTTTATTTTGCACGATTTAAGACCAGTAAGACATCACGACAGAGTTTACTTTGCCCAAGAGCAGAGATAGCCAAAGTTATGCCAACAAGATATAGCATCCAAGGTACCAGTTGTGTCCAACAAAACAGACCTTCCAGTTTTTAGGGCTAAGAGGGAGGAAGTAATGCTAAACCCTCCCAATAACAACCAGTTTTAAGCTTGATAATCAGATCAGTACTACCTTTCTTAAAGCTACAACATGCTTTTGTAGTTTTTATGATGCTTACTCCTCACCGCATCATTGATACTCAGTCAGAACAAGTGAACACCGTTCATATAAACAACAGAAAAACCATAACCCATGTAGAAGAATCCAACTAAGATAATAGCCCTAATGAGCTAGTTTATGAAAAAAAACCAACTAGTTTATAAAAACAAAAAAACCTTTATCATTGATAATTAAATACAATAAAAAACAGAGCTTGTGTAACATTTTATATGTCTCTACCTATTTCATAGAGGTAAATGGGGAAAATTATGAACAGTACGCGTTCGCGATAGGTCACCTCACCAGTTTATGATGCTCCTGAGTTACGCTTAACAAGCCAGGCGGTATCCTCCGTATTGTGAGGACTGTAAAGCAAACCAACCAACTAATTTCCCATACTCCCAATACCTTAGGTGCCCCGTTTTTTTTTAATGCAGTGAACTGTTTAAGCAAAGCTCACAAAACCGAAAACATAAATATTAAAGTAACGGGATCATTAAACCATAATCATCCATACTAAGTGTTTTTCCAATCAATCTCTTAATGCCAACACTGTCAAACTTAGCCATCCACACAGTGGGCCTTACTAAGCTAAGTCACAAGGTTCACATGCTTGTAAGCAAAGGTGCTTACATCACCTTTAGACCTATATTTACAAAGGAGAGATAACCATAATACCAAGAACAATATACAGTAATCAACCAGTGTAGGTTACGCTGCAAGCTCCATAATGACACAGCAGAGAATGAATACACACAGTCCTCTCTTTCAGGTTACACAAATCAAACACACACAAAGCTAAGTGAGAAGCGGAATGCGCCCTCACCTCTTTAAACAGAAGAAGGTTGATCACGAGTACTCATGGCGTGTAGCGAGCAATATCCCTCATCATTCCAAGCATTGAGTAGGCCATGTGACATTTTTACTAGGAAAACAACAGCAGCCACCTCTGATGAGGCTCGGTTCTATAGAACAGAGTAACCTACGTGCCATTAGCATGACAAGGGAGAGACAGTGTGTGTGGCACGATTGTAGAGTGAGAGTTAAGCCTTGTCTATTACTACCAACTTAACTGCCCACATTTTTGGTTTTGCCATTATAACCCATTATAGGGGTACCATCCACGGTGGATTCTATACCAGTGTAGCCCAAAAAATAGGCATTATATTTAAGCTATAGCTTAAGTGGAAATGTATAGAAAAAATGAAAGCAGTACTGGGGTGTTTTTATAGAGCAACGCAATATGTGTGAAAAAAACTAGGGTGTGATTTAGAACATAGTTGTTTTAGGTAATATACAGAGAGATAAGTACTAATGTGTGTGTGTGTGTGTGTGTGTGTGAGTGAGAGAGGGAAAGAGAGCAACTCCCACATGTTCTTTTTTTCCATTCAAAAAGGAATACAAGGAGAAAGAGAAATAATTTGCATAGATTCTCCTCTCCTATTTTTTTCCAAAATCGTCTCCACTTGCATCGATTCTCCTCTCATATGTTTTCAAGGCTCAGTGACCTCACCTTATATAGGAAGTATGAGGAGAAAGAACTACCCAACTATAAGTCTCCAAAAACTAAGTATCAACATTCATATGTATTATGGCTTTAAAAAAATTTGGCCAGAGTAGTTCCAAACCAGTATAAGCAATGTAAAGGAACTTAAAGCCAGTTAAAGAAGAAAAAGGATCCCAGTCATAACCTTTTCAGTCAAACCGATACATGTATTGAAACAAGGGACAAAGTACCCAACCATTTTTAAAGCCTTGTCATAATCCCGAGTAGACAGTAATAATAGCTCTAAGTCGGTACATGCAAACCCATTAGAGGGGTAAATAATCCCAGCCACAACCTTTAAAGCAAAGCACATTCCTTCCATTTAACCAAATTTCCCAAATGAAGATGATAAGACTTCTCAAGCAAAGATCATGTAACATCAAAGTAAGGGATCTTCATCCATCATAAAAAAACTCTTAGCATTATTCCCTTTTTCATTTAGATAAGCCCGAGCATCTCCTCTGATTCCTATAAAAGGAAATAGAAAAAAGATTAGAGGCACATATTTGAAAAGAAAAGCTACAATAATAGATAATGCACATACCAAAGTCACTTTGCATCAACCTTGAACTCTTGAAATCAGCACAATATATGAATAGGTTTTACTAGAACACCTAGAGCACTACAAAGAAAACACCTAGACCACTCAAGTGTTTGTAACTCTGTATTATAAGCACTAGTAAAACGGCACCGCCTTCGGTGGCGGCATGGCCCCTCTTTACCCCCTTGTCGGCAAGTCGCACTCGCCCTCAACTTACTCCTCAAAGCCTCCCAAATTGGATTTTGCTACTATGTAGGGATTTATAGCTCCCAAAAAGCTACACCTATAATTAATCTCCACAGAGAGAGAGAGAGAGAGAGAGAGAGAGAGAGAGAGAGAGAGGTAGCTCTAAGCAAGCTTGCTTTGTGGCTCTCTCTCTCTCTCTCTCTCTCTCTCTCTCTCTCTCTCTCTCTCTCTCTCTCTCTCTCTTCAGGTCGTTTCCCCAAGAGGAAGCCAACCGCATGGAAAAGGCCTTCTCTGAGGAGGAATGCTCAGTGGCACTAAAAGCTCTTGGCAATGAAAAGTCCCCCGGTTGGGATGGATTAACGGCTGAATTCTTCAGGGAATTTTGGGATGATCTCAAGGGTCCAGTCACACGGATGGCCAATCAAGTTGTTTCCAAAGAGTTGTTGGATGCAAGTGTTAAGAGAGGGCTTATCAAGCCCATCCCCAAACAGATCTGCTGCTCTCAACTTAAACATTGGTGTCCCATTACGATGATGTCAGTAGCATGCAAAATAATTTCCAAGGCAATAGCTCACAGACTTGCCCCCCTCCTGAGTCGGATCATCTCTCCCCATCCACACGGGTTCATTAAATGGAGATCTATATATGACAATATCTTTGCAGCAATGGTAGGAATAGAGTATGCATCCTTCTCCAAGCAAGAGTGCATCTTGCTGCAGCTGGACCTCGACAAAGCCTATGATAGAATAGAATGGTCCTATATAGAAGAAGTCATGGGAGCTCTAGGCTTTGGGCCTCGCCTTTGTCGCCTCATACGCACACTAGGTGTTGGTAGCCAATCAGAGCTCCTGTTTTATGACAAAATTGTGGGCTCTTTTGAGGTTAAAAGGTCTATTGAGCAAGGATGTCCCCTGGCCCCCTTGCTTTTCGCCATCGGGTCGCATCCTCTCATTATGATGCTTGAAGCCAGTGCTACAAGGGGAGAGATTCAAGGTCTGGCATTACTGGGCAACGACCAGCTACTAGCCAAAATGTTTGTAGTTGATTTGCTCCTATTCTTGAAGGTGTGCCCTCAAGTTGTCAAGAGAGCTCTGGAGATTGTGCAAACATTTTCCGTGGCCTCGGGATCCAAGTGCAATATAGAGAAGTCAAGACTAATATCCTTGTCGGAGAACGACTCTTTTGACCCTGCAGTCTGGACATGAGAGTTTATCTCAAAAGGGAGTGTATTCAGACACCTGGGAGTCCCCCGTTGGGGTGGATGTAACCCACAGGCAAAGATTTCAATGGGTCCTTGAAAAAATAAGTTTGAAAATGAGAAGATGGGAGTTGTTCTCCTTCCCTTCCAAAGCCGGATTAGAGTGATTAATGCTTTTATGATCCTGTATATTTCTTTCCTCAGCCCCGTGCTCAAGATGGCTAAGTGTAATTGGAAAGATTTTTTAAAACCAGAAAAAAGGTTTCTTTGGAAGAACAACACAAAAACCTCCCGGTCATGGCAATGGGCTAGATGGGAGGTAGTTGCTCGCCCGTTAGACCAAGGAGGGCTTGGCATTCTTAACCCTGTATCCCATGCTGAGGCCCTTTGTGCCAAGTTTATGGCCTCATTGGCTAAACATGACCAAGCTTGGACTATCATGACCAAGGAAATGCTTGATACAATAAAACTAGGATCAAAAGGGGGAAAGTGGAAGGGGGTTGTGATGCACGACAAAGCAACCAGATACTTTAAGAACTCCATTTTTCACCGGTCCCCTTGGCTCTCTAAAATATTGGGGCCGCCGTATAGCCCCTATTGGATAGAAATGGCCAGGAATGTGAATAATAAGGGGCTAATTCGACTTGAGCAATCTTGGGATGGCAACAAGAAGTGCTGGAAAATTGTTGACTCTTTAGCCACCCAATTTCAACTAAATGGCTTTGAGATCTTACTAGTCTACATGGTGATGAAAGAGCTTGATAAGGTGGTGATGCCAATTTGTGAATCCAACTTTGAATGGGACGCTTGGAGATGGCCCGGGAGTAGCCTCTTTTGGAAACCACATTCTAAAGGCATTTACCATCCATCAATGCACGAGGCTAATTGGTGTAGCCCCCTCAACAAATTATGGAAGAGGCACTGGACGGAAAAATGGTGGGAGGGAGTCATGGAGAACATCTGGAAGCCAAGGTGGCCTCAATATATGAAGATATTTTTGTGGAAAGTGATGTGGGGTGCTTTGCCAACGTGCGTGAAGATACAAAAAAGAGGAATCGGGTCCAATCATTGCTCGGGGTGCATAATAGCTAGTGAAGACCTAGCCCACCTATTCATAGGATGCCAGGCAATCTGTGGCATGGCTGGAAAAATATGCAAGTGGATTCAAAGGACATGGAAAATTAAGTTCTTCAAGAATGATCTGTTCTTTGGTAGTAACACGTTGGGAAGTCCTGCTCTTCTTGTCTGCACTCAAATAATCAGGTACTACTTCTTTCACCATATTTGGCAAGCAAGGAATCGCCGCGTGTTTGAGGGGGATCTGGCTGTGGCAAGCTTTGGTGAAATAATATAAGAGAGCAAAGTGACAATCCACATGATTGGAGGCAAACAAGCCTTAGAGGATTGGTCTAGAACAATACATGGCATCTTGTAATAAGTAAAGCCTAGGAGTAGTTGTGGTCTCTATGTCAAGCAGAAAACTTGTAATCCTTTGACCCTCAAGGCTCGGTCCGAGCTCGAGGTTGGTGTATATTTTTGATGTTCTTAATACTATCCACTCACAATTGTGAGTTTTGAAAAAGAAAAAGAAAAAGAAAGAGCTAGATATCATACACATAATGGAACAAAGAGCTCTTCTTGACAAACCTCCCTTAGAACTCTTTGTGACTTGACAACAATATGACAATTTCCCTTGAGCAACATGTCTCCCCACAAACAAAAGGCCAACAAACATAAGGATTAGCCAACATAAAACGTGGCTATCCAAAAACAAAAATATCACCTCAACAATGAAGAACACGCAACAAGAAGAAGGTGCCATACACATAAAAACATGTATGATATGTTAATGTCTCATAATGAACAAAATTGGTGTCTCCTTCTTCTACCCACTTGAAGCTTTTATTTGGCCTTGGAGGCTTTCTATTTCTCTTTGTTGTAGAAGCATTTGGATGGTGGATGACCGGTCTTGCCAAAATGTGGGCAAGGTGTGTGTGTGTGTGTGTGTGTGTGTGTGTGTGTGTGTGTGTGTGTGTGTGTGTGTGTGACCAAGCCTAGAGAAGGAGCTATTGCTCAATCACTCTGAAGGCAATACATCGAACTAGATGAAACATCTCTGTAAAAACACTAGCAAACACAAGTATGGTGCAGTTTATAAAAACAAGGACGTAGCAAATTAATCTACAAAAGCGTACAATCCCACCGACACAAAAGAATGTACCAAGTTAAACTATCAGCCAGTGGGGTACATTCTCTCACTTTAATTAAAAAATTATAGTAAATATCAAATACGACAATTCAAATCAGCAAGCCAGTAAACTCAAGAACAAGGCACAATTAGTTGTAGAAAAACTCAAGCCAGGTAAGACACAAACCTGAGAAGCATTTTTATGCTCAACCAACTCCATAGATCCAAGTGTTCACACCCTTTACCCCACAATAATAAAAAATGCCCTCACGCCTCTCTTTCACATATACACACCACACAATCAAGGCTAAGTGAGGGGCGCAATCCGCACCTTCTTTTATAGTAGCTCCCAAAGGTTGAGCCAGTTCGTTTATACTAAGTGGAGTATCCCCCACAATATGCATACTCAATTAGTCCACAATCCGAGACAAATAGTTACACTACTCAGTCGCCATGGGTAGACAATAGCTGCAGAGGTAGGAGAGAGAGATATCGGTAAGGAAAATAACATACAGTAGCATTGTGAAAGTTAACCAGCTAGCAGATGGTGGGCTGTAGAGGGGGAGAGGGAGGAGTGTGAAACAAAAGGCCTAGTAAAAATGGTTAATTACCCCACCCATCTTCGGGGTGTAAAATGCTAAATGTGGAGTATTGACATTATGATAGACCTTATCAAACCCCAAGCACACGCCAAGGGTAATATTCCCACGAGGGGTTATAGAAAGGGGTTGTTATAGAAAGCAAAGGGGTGGTTGTTCCACAATTCAATGAAAGTAGTCCAGTACCCAAACCATAGGGGTTTGCTCCCACCCAAATATTGGGGGGGGGGGGGGGGGGACTTGGTTGATACGAGAAGTGGTTTCTACCATAGGATTAGCAATAGTTTAAGACTAAAAAAGGCTAAGAGTTCACAATAGCAATAAGTTTCCAAGAGATAGTGTAGTAAGTGTGTGTAAACAGATTTTAAATCAGTCAAAAAGAAAAGCAAAGCCAATAGTGATGTGTGTGTGTGTGTGCGCGCATGAGAGAGGGAGAGAGAGAGACTCCCACATGTTCTTTTTGTCCATCCAAAAAGGAATCCAAAGAGAAAGAGAAAGAATCCCTGTAGATTCTCCTCTCATATTTTTTTCAAAATCGTGTCCACCTGCATTGATTCTCCTCTCATATGTTTTCAAGGCTAGTGAGGAAGAAGTTGCTCACCTTATATAGAAAGTAGGAGGAGAAAGAACTACCCAACTACAAGTTTCCAAAAACTAAGTATCAACATTAAGATGTATTATAGCTAAAAAAAAGAATTGGCTAGAGTAATTCCAAACCAGTATAAGTAATGTAAAGGAATCCAAAGCCAGTATAAGTAATTCCAAACCAGTATAAGTAATGTAAAGGAATCCAAAGCCAGCTTAAAAAGAAAAAGGATCCTAGTCATAACCTTTCGAGTGGAACCGATGCATGTATTGAAACAAAGTACAAAGTACCCAACCAGTCTTAAAGCCTTGCCATAATCTAGAGTAGACAATGATAACGACTCTAAGTCAATACATGCAAACCAATCAGAGAGGTAAATAATTCTAGCCACAACCTTTCAAGCAAAGCACGGTTCTTCCATTTAACCAAATTTCCCAAGTGAAGATGACAAGACTTCTCAAGCAAAGATCATGTAACATCAAAGTAAGGGATCTTCATCCATCGTAAAAAGCTCTTAGCATTATGGAATTGTAAAGGAGCACCTATGAAAGGTCTCACCATCATGGTATTGCAGAAGAGTAAAGGAGCTTTTATCTAAGATTTTTCATTAAAAAACAAAATTTTCTTGGTGCCATAAAAAGGCTCATTGTTTATAGCAATTTTATAAAAAAAAGACTTATTATGAATTTGAGCCAAGAAACATGCTTTTGAATCTTTCATTTGCTAATTTTTAGAATAGTGATAGTCCTAAAGTATTACTTAAGAGTAACATGAGCCTGTTTTAAATAATCAATGCCACTTCAAAAACAAGTCAACTTAGGATTAGATAAACAAACATTTCTCAAAAGTAAAATGTCTATGAGGGAGAATGAAATTCCAACCATACTAACCATTTGGTGCATTTGTCCCATAGTTTACTAGTTTTACAATTGCTCAAATGGAAGAGATGCAAAGATCAAAAGGTTGTGCTATCCCATGCTTAGTTACTGTATCGAGTGACAAGTCATCAATGTGTCCCCTCATTAGTCTAGTAATCAAGATGCAAGCTGATCCTAGTTAGTGAGGCATTCATTCAAGGATAAAAAATCAATCATAATAGGGTTCAACTAGAGTAGGTTCCGAAGGGCATTATCATAAGAATCTTAGGGCATGCCCGGGGAATTCACCATCGAAAACTTACTGCACCACGTAAGTGCAGGGAAGGGGTTTGTTTATACAAGTTACATAAGCGTATAAGCTAGGGACAAGCCCCCAATAATTTATCTCCTATGTTTAAAAATAAGGGAGGGGGGTATCATATTTATGGGGGGACGGGGGACCTGACTTGGGTTGATTAGTTGTAACGATTAGTCACCGGTGTGCACTAGAATGCAGATGAATTTTGGGAGTTTTTTATATCAGGTCACATATCAAATGATGCATCAAGTGGTCATAGATAAGGGCTGCTCCTTGATTTACACCAGCTTTGGATGGGTTATAATTGGACGAGTAGCCAGAGTGCAAGATGACCAGGCACATAGTTTGAAAGTCAAACTAAGACACATTGAGGGTACATCTAGTTATCAACAGAAGTGGTTCCTTAGTACGTTTCCAATCACTATGCTATAGACTCTTTGACTAGTTTTACTCAGTTAAATCATGTGAGACCTAAATTTTATATGTAAGATAGGGGTATGATAGTTTTCTTCATTTATTGTCGTATAAGTGTAAAAAGGGGGGTCATATTCCCTAATATGAGTCGTATATAAAGGTTGTATCAAAGTTGTCCGCTCGTCGCGCAGGTGGCGTCCTGTTTTGTATATAGAGTGAATCCCTTGGGAGGGCATGTGAGAAACATCAGTATAAAGGTTGTTTAGTAAGAGGAACCAAGACTTCTACTTATGCAAAAAAGCCAAAACCCTGTTGCAAATGCAACAAGTATTCATGCCAATGATAAATGGGGGTTTTCCTTAATTAAGTTAGAAGAAAATCTCATTCCTTAAGAACCAAATTTAAGAGGACAACATGTCCCGTTGAAGTCACCACTACTTGAAGGAGAATCAATCCATACATTAAGTGGACTGGTTTAATGCAGTAGAACAAGCTCACTAGAATGCAAGAATTCAATCCATAAGTGCTCTGCATTTCATCTTTTTTATGAAGGCTAAAGTAACCTAGACTAATCAAGAGTATGATCAAGCAAGTATATCAAGTTTTAACAAAAGAAGAAAAATTGATTTTTTTTTTTAATGCAACAAAAACTTCATGTCATAAGTAGATCATGCCAGAGAAGGTTACCTCTGATGTAGGGGTAGCCAGTGTAAGACACGTGCATTGCAAAGTCATCTTAGTTTGAAATGAAACAATAAAAAGAAGATGAACCATGTAAAACAAAAAGAGAGGGGGCCTTGTCACATTAATTGCAAATTTCTATGCTTGATAAATGTCATTCATTGCCAAATGTAACACTCCTTGGAGTACATTGTTTGACATATGACAAATTGTCATCACGAATCATAATTTTTACATCAATTGAATCCATTACACAACATTCCCACATACAAACAACCATGTGAAAGTACTAGGGTTTCCACATATTGCCCTAAGAGTTCGAATGTCTGCCCTTGTCCTTTGTTTGTAGTCGTACCAAAAGCAAGTCTCACAAGAAACTATCTATGTTTAATTTGACATGGAAATCCTTGAGGATTGACAACAACAATGAATTCTATGCTTGGAATGAAGAGCCTATCTCCAATGTTGCTGGCATATCACCTCATGCCACTACAAAGTCAACATCATCAATCTAAGTTGCATCACAACATGATAGTAGCATTCTCCTTCAAATAAATGTGTGTGGTGGATAGCCTCCACCTATATATCCATGCTATTCAAAAAATCAATTGTAGGAAACCTATTGTTCTCTTTGGATGCACAAAATGAATATGCACTCAATCGATCTCTACAATGTCCATACATCTTTCATGCAATATACTCGTTGATTACATCAATATCGTGGTTGCGAGGTGCAAAAATTTCCCTCATAAGGAAGGTTGCACAAGCTTGTAATCATTGTATATCTTCATATATGGTATCAATAATATTGAGAAACACACTACTAATGGTCGATTCTACACTTACCCATTAATTTACCTTGAAGATTCCCTTTAAATATTCCCTCTAAATAGCTTAGAAAAAGCATAGCCTATCAAAGCCCCAGTTCCTACGCATACACACATCCTCCTGGGATGCATATGCCCCTCCTTACCAACACCTTGCTGGTGATGATGATGTAGGCCCCCCACCAGCATGCAACAAACCTGCAGCTTTGGCCCTCACTTTTCTCTACTCACGCGGCCTGCAGACAAATAGTTCTTGCACTCAGAAACTCCTTATCAATCCATGCTCAGACAGGGCGTCGCTCGCTTCCTTGTTCCAGTACCGTCCATGCTCCACCCTGTTCCAGTCTTGACCCCCTCCTGCTCTCATCGCCATCGTCTTCGCTTGGCTGCAGGGTGCAGAGAAACAACACACACACACACACACACACACACACACACACACACACACACATAGAAGAAAAACTCTACGCATCTCCCCCGTGACTACCAGGCTACACCTCGAGCATCCTGTGCACATGAATGAGAAAGGGGAAGGTGATTTGCAGCAACAATCAAAACACGCACACACACACACACACAAACACGCAAATCTGTGAACTTCTGTGCCATAGCAACCCTCCAATCCCGTTCTGTTGCAATCGCTCTTGTGCTCGCCCCCTTGCCCTTGCCCTACTGCGAGCGTCCTTCCCCTTTCCCTTGTGCTCGCCCCCTTCCCGTTGCCCCCCACACACACACACACACACACAGATGCAGAGAGACACCGACAGTTTCCGCACTGCCTACTCTCCATGTTCCCGTCTTCGCCCCACTTGGCATTTGCCCCTTTTGAATTTACTCTCTCGAGTCACAACCAGGGGGTATTTCTTGGGAATTTTGGAAAATTTAAAGGGCTTTATGGGAATTTATGACAAATACGAGGGCACCTTGGGAATTTTTGAAATTTGGGGCGTATTTTGGGAATCTCCACAAATTAGAGAGGCATTTTGGTGATTTTTCCATTAAAAGAAATTCTCATTAAAAATAGATTTTTTTTGTCTCTCTCTTCAACAAATTCGTTTACTAGCCCTACAAACACTTAGCTTCACAAAGTAATCTCCCTAGATACCATCTAATAGACCCCATTTCCAAAATTGGTTGGGATAATAAAGAGGACAATTTTGTGAATTGTGTGTAAAGGGAGCCATTTAGGTACCCCCACAAGATGGGGGGTAATTTGTTATTTGAGGTGATGTTACACATCCATGTCATGGCCACACATACCTTGCACGCCGTAATTGTTATTTGGAAGGGGGGTAGAGCAACTGCACCCATTTGGGTTGCAGTTGGCTCAACCTTCTTTTGTGGAAAGTTATAATTTGCCTTGGGTCTTGTGGATTGCCTGGTGCAACGTGATATTCTTCCACGTTTTCAAAACCTTTTCATGTCTAGCATTAATTTCAATGGTGAAGAGCATGAAAAGAAGTACAATGAAATATTTTTTATTCTTTCAAAGCTTCCAACTTTTTTAGACTTTGAATTTTTTATTCTCTCATAGCTGCCACTTTTCTAAGGCTTTCAATTTTTTATTCTTTCAAATAAAAAAGCCTACACAAGGGACCTGTGCAAAAGAACCAACCCCATATATTCATTTTACTTTTTTATTTAAAACAGCCCACAGCTTGTGCGTGTGGCTACATGAGTTTTTTTGGTGTGAGGGGTAATCCTCACCACCATGAGTTTGAGGGGGGTAATTGAATTACAATTACCCCCTCGCATGTGGAGGCCCTCTTAGACATTATGTATGCTTCGTTATGACATCCCTACAACTAACAAACCACAATCATTTTAAGGCTCATTGAGAATATGCGTGTGAAAGAGTGTAAGGATCGTGCAACTAATAAACTCTTTTTACATTGGGTTCTAGATGTTTGTGACGGCAATATTCATGATGAGGGAATCATAGATAAGGTTAAAGTCGTACAAGTAGGCCCAACCAGCCCAACCAATTTTGGAGATGGGGTCTATTAGATGATATCTAGGGAGATACCCCTGTGAAGCTAAGTGTTTGTAGGGTTGGTAAACGAATTTGTTGAAGAGAGAGACAAAAAAATATCTTTTTTTAATGAGAATTTCTTTTAATGGAAAAATCACCAAAATGCCCCTCTAATTTGTGGAAATTCCTAAAATACGTCTCAAATTTCAAAATTTCCCAGGGTGCCCCCGTATCTATCATAAATTCCCATAAAGCTCTTTAAATTTTCCAAAATTCCCATGAAATACCCCCTTGTTGTGACTCGTGAGAGTAAATTCAAAAGGGGCAGATGCCAAGTGGGGTGAAGAAGGGGACATGGAGAGCAGGCAGTGCGGAAAGTGTCGGTCTCTCTCTCTCTCTGTGTGTGTGTGTGTGTGTGTGTGTGTGTGTGTGTGTGTGTGTGTGTGTGTGTGTGTGTTTCACACGTCGGTGCAGGGCAAATGGATGTAGTCCTTGACGGGCGACTTTTAGGGTTTCGTACCTAGCAAAGGGTGCTCGCAGTAGGGCAAGGGAAAGGGGGCGAGCACAAGAGCGATTGCAACAAAACGGGGTTGGAGGGTTGCTATGGCGCAGAAGTTCACAGATTTGCGTGTTTGTGTGTGTGTGTGCGTGTTTTGATTGCTGCTGCAAATCACCTTCCCCTTTCTCATTCTTGTGCACAGGATGCTTGAGGTGTAGCCTGGTAGTCAGGGGGGAGATGCGTAGAGTTTTTCCTCTGTGTGTGTGTGTGTTGTTTCTCTGCACCCTGTAGCCAAGTAAAGACGATGGCGATGAGAGCAGGAGGGGGTCAGGACTGGAACAGGGTGGAGCATGGCCGGTACTGGAATAGGGAAGCGAGCGACGCCCTGTCTGAGCACGGACTGATAAGGAGTTTCTGAGTGCAAGAACTATTTGTCTGCAGGCCGCGTGAGTAAAGAAAAGTGAGGGCCAAAGCTGCAGGTTTGTTGCATGCTAGTGGGGGGCCTACATCATCATCACTAGCAAGGCATTGGTAAGGAGGGGCGTGTGCATCTGAGGGGGATGTGTGTATGCGTACGAACTGGGGCTTTGATAGGCTATGCTTTTCCTAAGCTATTTAGAGGGAATATTTAGAGGGAATCTTCACGGTAAATTAATGGGTAAGTGTAGAATCGACCCAATTATAAACCTGGCCAATTTTGTTTCAGGTGCTTTCATTAAAGGGTATCTCAATAGATACCCTCCAGAAAACTAAAGCAAAAGGCCAATGCTAGCAATGTGGAGAGAGAGAGAGAGAGAGAGAGAGAGAGAGAGAGAGAGAGAGAGAGAGAGAGAGAGAATCTTCGGGGTGTATGGTGGTGATGTCGTGTGTCAATGCAAAGGGGAGCAGAGAGGTAGAGGAATTTTGGCTCGAAGATTACATGCTATTAGAGGTGGTGATGACACGAGGACCTGTGTGTGGGGCTGATGGGGTGGATTTTTTCCTCTATTGGCTATTAGCAGGTCTTGTTGTGCTGAGCTGCTCACATACATGTGTTGCCAGCGGACGTCGTATGTGTGTGTGTGTGTGTTTGTGGGACATGCGCAAGTGGAAGCAGGGAAGAAGAGCCCGTCAACAATTGAGACAATATGGGGAGGTGTGTGAGAGGGCGTTGTGCAGAGCAAGCAAGGCAGTCGAGGGGGCAGTCAATCGCTTTGCACAGCAAGGGAGGGATTGTGCACCTCCTGATGCAGGGCAACGAAGATGGGGCAGGGTTGTGCAAACCAGATGATGGCAAGGGGTGATAGCGAAGACAGAGAGAAAGGTGGTCTGTAGACAAAGGTGAGGGAGGTGTTTTTTCTCGTCGTCTGTGATTCGGAGTGTGTGGAGGAACGAAGCTCCGAGGCAATAGGTGCATGGAGAGAGAGGACGTGCATCCACACGAGTGCAAAGACAAGGCAAACAAGCTGGGACAAACAAAGGGATTTTCAGCGATCGTGTAGTATTGGTGGCACATTTTCTTTTGCACACGGAGAGAGAGAGAGAGAGAGGGGGGGGAGGGGGGGACAATGCGATGGTGGAGTGTATCTGAGACCAGGAGTTCAAGGCGGCAATTGGGGGAGAAAGGCGCAGTTTGTTTTTGGGGAGAAATACTCTGCGTGGGAAGGGGAGGAAGCACTTTTTCTTTTGAAATTGTTAAGGGATCTGGAATCTTGCAACTTAATTAATTAATGGCTTCGACGTAGACCCAAGTAGTAGTTGCCTCATTTCATAAAGTTGAGGTTGTTATTCTCAAGATTTTAGTGAGCTAAATATTAACGTTTTTTTTTAGCAAACATTGACCCAAAATCCAACCTTAAAGTTTCAAAGGAATTTTTAACCTAAGAATGTGTAGCTCTTTCATTATTGAAAAGAAAAGCTATTTCATTATGCACATACCAAAGCCACTTTGCATCAACCTTGAACTCTTGAAATCAGCACAATGTATAAATAGGTTTTACTAGAACACCTAGACCAATACAAAGAAAACACCTAGACCATTCAAGTGTTTGTAGCTCTGTATTTTAAGCATTAGGTTTACTTATGGAAAAGCGCTCCCATCTCTTCAACATAATCACATTGTCCAATACTAACAAACCTTTTTTTTTTTTTTTGCGAACTTACTACTCCCACTTACAAACAAAGGATAAACAATACGTTTAAAAAAAAAACTAGAGTGCTTCGTTAGCCTGCATAATGGGAAGTGGATAACAAAATGGTGTAATGGTACAAGCCTTCAACGCGATTGTATTAGAGCTAGGGTACTATTGTAATTACTATTTTGTTGTCATCAAAGCATTGAAGAAGAGTATACATTAGTAAAGAGAACACAGAAGTGAAAGCAGAGAGAGAGAGAGAGAGAGAGAGAGAGAGAGAGAGCTTTTTTTTTTTTCTTCGACAAATCTTGTTAGCTTAAGTGAGTAGAAGTCACTCATACATACAAGAATGTATATACTGTTTTGTTCTCATGCAAGCACTGAACAAGAGTATACATCTGTAAAGAAGAATATAGAAATGAGAGAGAGAGAGAGAGAGAGAGAGAGAGAGAGAGCTTATTATTTGTTTTGCACAAATCTTGTTAGTCTAAGTGAGTGTAAGTCACTAAAATGATTTGATGTAAAGAGTATGCCAAAAACTTGATGAATTAAGAACGGAACTAAGCAAACGAGAGTTGGGAAGACTTTGAATGTAGCATGCAATGACTGCTTTACAATGAAATGGACAAAACTTCTGTGGAGAAGAGGAGGAGGACTAGGTAACAACACATATCAGTGGGAGTTTTTGATGCAGGAAGAAAGGGCTATATTGGTAAGATGCTCTTCAAAGTTGCGCGTGTGGCTAACTGGTTGACAGAAAAGTAGCACGAAATGAATTGTTTAGCTAGCTGAAGGTGGTTGGGGACCACATTAGAGTAATTTAATTCTATAGTCTCGAGTAGGCCGAGCACGTCCGCAATCTACCCGAACAACATACAATGGTGTTTTGTGGAGCAACTAGCCAGCAGGGCGATGTCGATGGTGATTTGTCGACTGAGTGTATTCCAAGTGATGTAATGTGGATGCCATGGGGTAGGTGGTTGAACTGGCCATGGAATGAACTCACTCCATTTATGCATGTAGTGTCTGAGCACCCGCTCTTGCAAATTTGGGTAAAGACAATGTTGCAACTTATACATTGCAGTCTCAAATTCTGCTCAATCAGATCATGTGGAATTGGCCTACCCATTCTAAACTGAAAAGAAAAAGCATTTAAATCAAAGCAGTTGATAAGTTGTCATGTCTGTCATAGTTTGAATGGAAACAAAAAGACATTGTTGTAGCCAATGATCAAAGTTATATGACAAAGACAGTGAACAAAACAATGAAATAAAGACGGTAGAAGTTCGCAGCTATATTTTGTTGTGTTTTTCCAAAAAATAATATTTTCTCAACCTTGGTGGATGTCCATAACAAATGTTATAACCTAATACAGTTGTTGTTTTGTGTTGTTTAATATAGAAATGTTCTAAGTTTCTAGCTTTATGTATATTGGTACTAGTTGCTAAAGTGGTAATTTCAAAATTGTCCTCGAAAGGACTATGTGCCTGCATGTCCGCTCGCATTCTCTTCGAAGGATTGTGTTTGTGCTGGCCAACGCGTTTATGGATGTTATTCGTATATCTCCTATCGTTTTTCATGCATCGTATAATGTAGACTATGTATTCTTCCCGTGATGTTGCTTTTTCTGGTGTGGAAGGCCGATGCTTGTCTCTGGTTGTTGATGAGTGTCTAAATCTGCAGTCCATGCAAAAGGTCAATAAAAAAATGACGATGCTACAGAGAAATGAATGGAAGCTAGTGATACTTGTTATCCATACTTGCCTTGGTCTATTGCAACTGGCTCGTATGGGGAGGTTGGTTGGCCGTGATTTACTGCCTTGTGTTCGCTGTAGTGCCATGCTACCTTCTGGATTGTGATAGGTGGATTAGTTGCGTCGTGCGTGTGGTTTGCCGAAGTCCTGAAATTTGCCAAGATAGCGGCACAGTTTTCTTGAGGAGCTTTTGAAAGTATAGCCAAATCAATGTTGTAACCAAAATGCAGCTGCTCCATCGTGTACAATGTAATTGTTGGGTTCAAGCCCTTGTCGGTTAGCCCGTGAGAACAAGACTGAATGCATACAGCTATAGACCATCAGAATAGCTGAGTTTGCATGAGAAGAAAGGTGTGGTTGATATCACCTTACCAAAGCTATGTAAGGACCTTATTTGTTAATAGAAATATAGAGTAGCGTGTATTTTCTTTTCTCTGCATACTGTGTCGAATCTCTGATCTCTCTCTCTCTCTCTCTCTCTCTCTCTCTCTCTCTCTCTCTCTCTCTCTCTCTCTCTTTCTCGCTTCTGCTGCTACTCATCATCTCGCCATGGCCCTTAGGCGGCATCCCCCATAGATCCAACCCCAACAACTAGTATCAGAGCCAAGGTGGGCTGCGAAGCAAGGAGGAGCTTGGCTCTTCAGTGGAGCTTGGCTCGACACAGCAGCACGAGAACATTCGCTTGCAAAGGAGAGCTGAATGTTATCAACCTACAGCACGAGCAACTCTGAGGATTCGATAGCACGTTCTAGAGGTTTATTGAGGTCCTGCTTGATAGAGCCAAGGAGCTTGAAGGAAAAGCTACAACAGCTCGTTGTGTGGTAAAGAAACCTCAAAGGGCGGCTGAATTGAAGACGCCCTAGAGCTTTAGAGGAGCAAAGCGAGCAGAAGGCTTTTGAATAGCTGGCGGGGGCTGTATTGTTCAACTGGTTCCACAAGGCAGCACCACAGAGGGCTAACAAACGGCGACAGGGCCATTGTCGACAACCCTCCCAAGCAACGTTGTCTGCATATGTCTACACAAATGTTTTTAACGCATTGTACAGAGGTTTTCTTTTCACACTATAATAAAGTGATTACCCAATTTAGTCTTGAGCCCCTAAGAAACCGGGTATTCACACCCTCGGGTCCCCTTCAATTCCGTGCTCAGTGTTCATAAGCATAACTAGATAAGCAAGTTGCAGATTCTGGTAGGCAAGCTGCTGCATATCAAACCGTAGCTTTTGGAGATCTTGTTGACAATCAAGAACTTATACAAAGCTTTTCAAAACGGCCAACAATGACATTCCTTCAAGGATTTGATTGGGCGTAACTATACTGGTCCTGTGCACATTTATCTTGGTACGTATGAAAATATTTATCATGTTCACGGATTATGACATGCTTGAACACATCGACAATTGCCAGAATGAAGATGAATCTGCTTCGAGACTACAATACAAGTTTTCAAAACTATTTTTTGTCACTTTTGGTGTCATAGAGTTCTCCTCTTTTGTCTATTATCAAAACCATCATAAACTTTCTAGCCAAATCCTCTTTTTACTTTATCTGTTGTCAGTCATGCCATGTCAAAAGTTGTACGCGTTCTAGACACTGCCACACATGAGTGTTAAGACCTCCCAATTTATCAGTTTCTGTTCTCAAGTCCCATTTTTGTCCCACTTCTCGTGAGGTTATTGGGTACACCTTAAACCCAAGGTTTGGCAGTGAACCAAAAACTCCAATTTTTGGTAGCTACATATTTGACCTACACCCTATCTGTTCAAGGGGGGGTTACTGATCTGGCACCAGGTTATGGATACAACAGAAATCCTTGGTTGTGAGAAAACCTAAAACTCACGGTTGACGAGTACACCAAAAACTTGAGGTATCATGAGTTGCTTGTCCAGTTCGGGCTTGAGGGGGGGATTGTTGGGTTCAAACCCTTGTCGGTTAGCCCATGAGAACAAGAATCAAAGCATACATCTATAGACCATCAAATTAGCTGAGTTTGCATGAGAAAAAAGGTGTGGTTGATATCACCTTACCAAAGCTATGTAAGGACCTTATTTGTTAATAGAAATATAGAGTAGTGTGTGTTTTCTTTTCTCTGCATACTTTGTCGAATCTCTGATCTCTCTCTCTCTCTCTCTCTCTCTCTCTCTCTCTTTCTCGCTTCTGCCTGCTGCTCATCATCTCGCCATGGCCCTTAGGCGGCATCCCACATAGCTCCAACCCCAACAGTAATTCTTTTAGTTTTTGTGTCGAGGAGTTGTTGTGCTTCAACATTACGCAACATACTCTCATCATCCTCATACTGGATATCAAGCTCTTCAAGTATTTGCTTCATGAAGCCTGCAGGATGTAGGAGCAAGATGGTTAGCATAACAGACAGAAGGCATTGTATTTATCTTTTCTAATAGTACCTGTTGTCATCCTGTCTGTGTTTGGTGTGGCCATCGTTTGGTTTAGAGCTTTATATCTTGCGTCGCACTTATTCATGAAGTTGCGATGCTCTTGAAAAGTATGGAACCCCTCAATCTACGCATGGGGTTTCTTGACTGCTGAGTTAGCCAATCTCATCTGCTTAGTCGTGAGGTAAAATCTGTTAGGTTGTATCATTGGTTGTGTTTCCTTTGCATTGTTCGTGTATTGCTTGAAGAGCTGCACAGTAAGATGAGTGATTGATTCGCATGTGTATACATAGGCACATGCAAGATCAGACAAGTGTGCAAAATGTACCGTGTTGTGATCCATTGTTTGATTCAATTTCCTGCATGTAAAAATAATTATTTTGATGATCTCTTACAGTATTTCTGAAGCATAAGATCCGACAAACGTTTAAACACAAATGAATGAAGTGAGAAAGGGAAGAGCAGTAAATTTACAAAAGGTGGATCAGAGTGAGCAGGGGTGATAGGGAAGATGTCTCAGCAATGCAACATATTGAACATGACAAGTAGACAGAAGAGAAGATAAGCAGTTGAACAAAAATTTCTGCTTTATATACAAGGCAGTTACAAAGGCGATTCAATCAGTTTAATAGAAAGAGGAATTGATACTGAAGAGGGTGAAGGAAACTTTCACGTTTAGATGGTCAAAAATCTAGATGGTGTGAACATCTCTGGTGTAAGGAGTTGTAGTAAATGTAGCCGGGTTCGCTCAGTGACGCGTGATAGCATCACGTATAGAAGGCTAGGGGCGAAAACTTCTTTTACAATGAGCAAGATGTTGGCGTTGATTGTTGTGCCTTGGGACTTGTGTCCAGTCATAGCATGGGCAAGAGCTATTGGGAATGTGGATTTATGGTACCGGTGCCCATTGAATGTCCGCCTGCTATGCTTTGACCGTCGAAGTGTAAGTTCCTATTTGGATGTGTCCAGTGTGACTTTGATTGCTTTGACACCTCCTTCTTCATCTTGGAGGATTTCGTCTACGTGACATATTGATCCATTGGCTGCTCCAATTGTTAAGTCTATGTTCTCTGTTATGAGCACCTTTGCTCCTTCTGCTATTCTGTCAATTGCGTGGAAGTCGGGATCTTCAAGCCATGCTTGGAGCTCAGGGACGTTGTGTGCATTCGTCTTGAGGCCGATTTGGATGATGTGACTATGCCGATGGAAGCGTTCCAAGAGAAGGTTATTATAATATCGAACGTCACTCTTGTGTGTGCAAATGATTGTCATGTTCCTATCCATGTGTTGCTCTATTTGATCCTGCTTTATGATGCGGTCATCGAGCGCATCGTGGATCTCTTTCTTTGTGGGGAGCCTGACTCTTATTGTAGTGAGGAACTCTATGAAAGAG
Source organism: Adiantum capillus-veneris (assembly GCF_014529385.1). Lineage (NCBI taxonomy): Eukaryota > Viridiplantae > Streptophyta > Polypodiopsida > Polypodiales > Pteridaceae > Adiantum > Adiantum capillus-veneris. The sequence goes on along the minus strand of NC_140960.1, from coordinate 7,017,726 downwards.
ATATCTTTTGCATGGTGCACTGAGTAAGACATAATGTATGTAGTAACAATGGACCAATAAAGGGAGCTTGTGATGTGGCATGAGTGGCACTGATCACTTTGATGCCTGCATACTGGCGGCAACTATGCTAAATCACCGAACAAGAAGACCTTTTTATCTTTGAATGGGTCTAGTAGTGTGCCGTTGGTGACATTCACAATTTGTCATACTATGAGATCAAAAGTTTGCTTTGTTAACATAGAAATCTCGTCTATGATAATCGTGTCTGCTTCTTTAATACTGACGTGTCTGTCATCAGTTTCGGAGATTGACAGGGGATACCGTTGTGTGCACACTGGTATCTTGAATTGGTAATGGACACTTGTTGCGATGTTGCTTAACCTCGTGGCTGCTGCACCAGTCAAAGCAGCGAGTGTGACAGTTTTCCCTTGCATTATGAGTTGGCTAGTGATGTATCTTATGAGGAATCTTTTGCCACTCCCAGGGGTTCCTGTGATCACATGCAGTCCACCCTTTGCTGCTGTGAGCTTCTTGTAGATCTCTGCTTGTTCAGATGTCAGTGACTCGTTTTGGATGTTTTGAAGCTCGTTTAGAAGGGCAGAGATACGAGACGACGTGTCCTGTTGCTCGTAGTCTGTTTGCACATCTGGAGATTGAAATGAGGCAGAATTTTTTGAGGATGTCTTCTGTAGTATCATGTTGTGAAATTGGTGTGTTTGATCTATCGTGAGCATATTTCGTTGTGTGCACTCTGTGATGTACATCTCAAGGTCCTCATCTGTCAGTATCAAATTTCTAAGTTTGCACTCAAGATAGTATGACCTAGACGTGTTCTCTGGTGAGAGCAGCTGGGATTCATTTCTGAAGGTGATGCTCTTTAGCATCACGTTGTAAAAGAAAGCCTCCGGATGATGCCCTGGGTGAAAGTCTGTGAAATGGACCAGTCGGTGTTGCCGCTGCAGCAATTGGCAGTAGGTATTCTCCTCTGAAATACTTTTTTTCCTTTCTTTTTCCTTCGTCACTATGTAATTCTTATGGAAGTTGTAGAATGTAAGCTTCTCCAGAGTTTGTGGTCATGCGCAATACAGATCAACAGGGTGCATCACAACATCATTGTTGTGAGAAATGATTCGTTGTCGTAGTGTCGGGGGCGATGAGTCGACATATTGGACGCTATCGCTCTTTGAAATGATTGGGATTTGTTATCAATTTAATGCCACTTCTGTTGTTGAGATAGGTTTCGACAGTAAAGAGGCTCAGATCAGCTTCAATTTTACAGTGTCAAGGCCACCTAGGCCTAAGCGCTCTGCATCTTCTGAGCGGATGTTGAGATGGCCCATTGGTTCAGTTTTGAGTGCATACTTTAAGAGGTAGTAGGACAACGATGAATTGGTGACCCGCTGTATATTCATATGTGCACCCCATAGCAAAAGCAGTGTAGGGTGGTATGGTACAACATTTTTGTCTTCATGTTGGGGCCTGAAGTATTGCCATCTGTGATTTTGTTCGTTGAATACTGGGTTTGGATTTGGCTGCGCATGAAATGGAAACCCATGTTTACATACTCGATCTCTTTGACCATGGTAACAACTTGTATGGCACTTGTGAAGTTGTTTCCTGAGTACGAGTTCTCGGAGCCGGCTTACTTCTGGCAAAACCACAGAGCCAATTTCTGTCGGGATGTATGCAAATATTTCAACAGATAGTTGCCCTTTGTCTTCTTCATGCATCCACAGTATGACATGAGCATGCAATGATCCTCTATTTTGGACCTCATATCTAACCAAGTGGTGTTGCACACGGCCCAACACACCTTTCGCAAGTATATATTTGGACATAAGCATCTGGAACTTAGAGTGGAAGGTGAGGGCGCATTCGACTGGGCAGTCTGTCCAAGTGAAGGAGGCGTTTAACTGACGTGCAATTAGCTCGATTGTGTCAATCTCAGGCCATCTTGTGTCTGTGATCTCATTGGAAGTGAAAGTCAAGAAGAAATCACGCATTCCCCATTCGTCCACCATTGCTATCAAGTCCTTTAGGTTCTTGCGGTGCCACGAGCAGGAACCTTTTTGAGAGCCCTTTAGTCAATGCACCTTCTCCAAGATCTTTCTTTCTTTAGAACCAACAACACTGGTGAACAAAAAGGTGATGTACTGGGTTGTATTAATCCTTTTTCCAACAATTCTTTCACTTGGTTCATAATCTCTTAGTTTTGGGCTCTGCTTACTCTGCAAGGTGGCTACTAGTTTGGTGGCATATTGCTTAGAATCAAATCAATAGTGTGATCTTCAAGATGCTAAGGAGGTAACTCTCTTGGTAAGCCTTTTGAGAAACAGTAAGCACGAGCTTGCAAAAATTCATGTTGTTCCTTCTCAAGGTCGGACAAATTTAACATTTTCTTCTCATCTATCTCATAAGAAGATTTAGTAAACAAACAGATTGGATTTTATTGATCTAGAAATGCTGAAGTAGATACAAGTGGGACTGACTCGCCCTTCAATTTTACATCAAGTACTATGTCTCTACCCGTTTTATTCTTCAAAGTTGCTTTTCTTGCCCTATAGACAAACATCACATTGTTCTTGTGAAACTAAGGGATTGTTAAAAGGAAATCACACCCCTCCAAAGGGATGATGTAGAAGTCCTTGCACCCTAAATACCTGTGACAATGCAACCAAAGTTTTCTTATGACAAGTGCAATGGCAACATCCCGTACGGATGCCGCTAGAACTGCCTCAACCGATGGTCCCATCTCATTTGGCGTGATTCCAAGTCGAGTGGCCAACTCAATTGAAATGAAGTTGGCCTTGGCTCCTCGGTCAAAGACGATGAGGGCTTCTTGATCTCGTACTTTGCCCCATGCTTTGTGAGCTCCATAATTTCATCCATTTTCTCAGGGTTGGTCCCCCATGAAATATGCTACTAGTCCAACTTTTGTCTTTCCTTTCTTTGATCACTCCTCTGATGCTCTAGAATTCTCTTGCTTTTCCTTTGGCTATTCTTTTGGTGCCTTGTTAGGGCACTTGGCTAACACATGCCCAGGTTCCCCACAACCATAAAATTTTACCCTCCTTGAAGTATTTGGCTCATTGCTCTATCAACAGTTGAGGGTTTGAAGGTCTCTTCTTTTGTTGCTTTCCCTTCCTTTTTTTACTACTGTCCATATTTTTTCGGTCCAAACTGTGACCAATCTACTTGTAGGGTATGTAATAGTGTCGCCATGCATTTCAAATCCTTGCTTTGCATGTCCCATCAGTTGTTGCATGGACTCAGACTTCTACAACAAACAATAATCCCGTATCACTATAGGTAGACCACAATAAAATTGCTCTATCTACTGCTTGAATGTACTTTTCTTGAAAGAAAAGGCCGGTAAGAAAGTCTCCCAAAATCTCTGACAGTACGTATCTAGTGTGTCTTCCTTGGTCATCCTCAAATGATTCCAAGTTGTAATCATATCTCATTTGTAGTCTTGAGTGAGCCATGAGGAAGTAAATACTCTTTTGAACTGAAGCCACTTTGTTGGTGCCTCCCTCCATGAAAGCAAGGTAGGCCACTAAGTTTGTGCGTTCCCCTTGAGGTAGGATGTTGCCCTCCAAAATTTAGAATGCTCTGAATAGCATCCTTGAGAGTACAAAATTTCAAACTATTGAGTAAACGTGAGGGTCTTATGAGTATCCTTAAAGCCAAAAAAAGCATCGAACTTTATTGATTGCCTGACTTCCTTAAAATCTTTAGGTTTCTTCTTCCCGTCCTTTAGAAAATCATATTGGTTGGCTCCGTAGAAGTGCTTCCTGTGCGCGTATGTCGCACGTGTCAATGCAAGGAACTTGCCGATACATCGTGTGCGAGCCATAAATGGCTCCAAGCACACAACAAGCCTAAACTAGTAAGCTCAAAGAAGGCGATGGTGTGTCACTCACCGCTCTACGCTTGCTTCGTGGAGGATTCCTCGCCGCGAAGAAGAAGGAGCCGCCGCTTCGCCGTGCTCAACCGCTTCGCCGCCGTTGTGCCGTTGTCGCAATGCTCGATCGCACACACTCTCTCTCTCTCTCACGCATACACACACACACAAGGAGATGAAGAAGAAGAAGATGGAGATGGAGTAAGAGCACTCTTCTATTGCACAAATGAGAAAATGAGTGAATTTTAGGTTTAGTTGACTTTTATTTGAGTTCGCCCCATTCACACTTGGGCGCCCATGCTTAGCCAACTAATCCCTTGAATGTTCCAGTTAGAGTGCGCCTCTCATCGGCGACCACTCTTTCACTTTTCCTATTGGACCGACAAGCTTGGTACCTGACTCTACCAAATAAATAATACAATGTCCGGCGTAGGTTACAACGTCCGTCTCGTAGGTGATAGGGTGTCCATGAGCCGTGAGGGTTAACATGCCCCCCTTCCTGATGTAGATTCCGTCCTCGAAAGCTATTGAGTTGAAGCTCGTTTGTCGAGGTGGAAGAGCATTTGAGATGAATGTCCTTAGCCTTCTTCAGTCACTGCAAAATCAAACAACATTGGCACAGTAATTGCATTCTCATAAGCGATTAAAAAGCATATGCAGTTTTCGGCAGACAAATTGATTGGTAATAGAATTTTAAACAATTTGTCAGCAATAAACATTAAATTGCAATGTAATCAAATGCATAAACATATGTAAAGGTAAAAAATTAAACAAGTCTGGGGTCGCTAATTTAACGGTCAAAAGGCACTAGAGATCGACTATTAATACCATGGGTAAGCTTCTTAATTTTCTCTGGTCAATTAAGTTCTTTAATCGCGAGAGCCAAGTATTTCATGTTCGAGGGTTGACTAGAGGCTATACCTAGAAGACCTTGTAGTTAAGCTACGATAAAAGGAATTTCTCATGAAATCATCGCTTGACTGATTACCTTTTCTTTGACCCCCCAAAGTCTTTTCACTGTGATTCAATTTTGATGTGTGTGCTTATTTTGTATGCCTTGGGTTTTTTGCTTTTCAAGGAAAAGCGCCCACACTGGAACCTCTAGGGCTCTAGTACCATAGGCGATACATGTGAGTGAAGTACCCAATCAAGCTGAGATTTCTCTTCCAGCTTAAGATTTTACAATGTGGCACTTTGATTTTTTGTTTGTTCATTTTCAACATTTTAATTTTGTAACTTTGGGGGGTCATATAACACTGTTACACCTCCCCAGGCTCATCACACTAGTAAACTCCCTTTATAATACTTAAGCTAAAGGTCAATAGGGTCAAGCCCACTAAAAAGCCCTAGTACATTTCATACAATGCTGCCTAAATCGGATTAAGAACCTAAGTAACCATTGATTATTAAGAAGGCATTCCCCATGGTATTAAGAGAAGATCTCTAACACCTAACTTGGTCAAACTAGCTTAGTCGGACTGCTTGATTTTTAAATCTAGACAAGTGATTATGACAAAAAATTCATTGAATTTAATGCTTGGTACTAAGCAAATGCGCTGGATATTATGCTACCAATCACAATTAAAGCAGACAATCATAGATGCAAAAAAGATAAGGGGCAATGCTAATGGACAAGAAACACCTGTTTGTGTTGATGGTCGCGCTTGATTTGAAAAGTGGATGAGAGAAAGATTCCATGAAGGTCCAAATCCTAACCACAGCAACATGTTCGTGTACACACTATGAAACACAAAGAATACCTCTAGGAGGCACATCAGTGGGAAAAAAGAACTTTGCTAATCACTCAACTCTAAAATAGAAACACTCCTATTATACTCATCCTTCCTACCCTCCATCACTCGAGTGATAAGGATCAAAGGTGTTTGATGACATAGGTTTCTATTTCAGTGTACCGGATGTGAATGTGTAGGTCTGAGTCAATGTTTTGACTTTTGTTGTGCATACTTTTTTCTAATTGCTCTTGCTGTTTATTTTTTTTTCTTTTTTATGAGTATAAGGCTTTATATATACATTCCCTAAGATTGGGAGATTGAGAGGTCAGGGAGGAAGGTTAAGAGGAGAGTGAGTGAATGATGAATGTCAACAAAAACTTCCCCCTTCCTTGGGTAGATCATACCGTTTGAAATGAGCTTGTCACTCTTTGAAACCAATTGTTCCAGTTGGTAATAGGTGGGGATTTCTGCCATTAGTTTTCTATTACCTTAGGTACATCATCAAGTTGCAAGGCTGGTAAGGTACTCTCCCAGGATCGAACTTGAAGTGGTTCATCAGGTGATTCTTGAACATTGGGAGGTGTGTATTTCTTTGTAGCTTCATGGAGGTTCATTATTGTAGGTGGAGGCTGTGGAGAAGCTTTTACCTCTATGGATGTATTACATGAGGAGCTAGAAGCTTCATGGGACTCCCCCCTTCCTGAGCTAGATGGAACAAATCGTTCTTTCTTCGGTACCCAAACTAGCTCTAGAGTGGGTGTGTAGCATTCTGTGATCTTTTCTTTCCGCGATCGTTGATTCGTTTTGGAGCTACGGGAGTGGGCTCACATGGGTCAGGTGACAGGTAAGAACACGATTTACGTTTTAGCACCCAGATTTGATCATTTCCTTCATAGTAGCTTTGGGCTTCCAATAGTCGTTTAGGAATCCATCGCAACATTTTCTTACTTTTCTTGGAGGGAGAGTGACGTTTCTTACAAGGCTTTTGTTTTTTAGCACTAGCTATGGTCGCTAAAGAAGCTTTAGGGACCCACTTGTATGTTTGCTTTGTTATATTAGGATGAGTCTTGTCAGAAGCTATATGCATGGCTTGTAGCATTTTTAAGGGTACGGGCATTTCATCCCCCTCAGGTGTTACCCACGTCGTCCCCCTGTCTCCCCAATTTTCTATGGTTGCTGCTAGGTGGACCCAATCCACATTGTCCGACTCAGTCATCCCAGGTAGTACATCCATATAAGGAGAATCTTCCCCAACATCAGTGTCCGCTTTACACGTGTAACAATACTGCAATGGGGCCGAGTGAAGTGTGGTGTCAGATCTATGATTAATTATAAACCTGTTTCCTAGAGGATGTGCTCGACCCGTCACAAGATCCACTCGAATGATAGAATCTTGGAACTGCAAGTAAACATGGTTTTTAGACCAGTCATGCACCATTTTTCCTTCCCTCATGAAAGGACGTCCTAAGATCATCTCCGATGCCATAGTGTGTTTGGAGAAATCCATAACAATAAAGGTAATCCTTATTTTATGTCCAAAGACCTTGATCTTGAGATCTTCTAGCATCCCAATAGGTTTAACAATAGACCCATTGGCCATCTTCACTACTATGGTTGTGGTCGCAAGGTGAGGTCTTCCCATAGTTTCCCAGCAATTTTTAGTCACAATGCTCACCCCAACGCCACCATCAAGGATTCCCTTCACAGTTAATCCCTTAGTAGTGATTGATATAGTCGCATTGGATTCATCACCCTCAAAGTATTGCCCCAACTTGTTAACAGGTATTTCTATAACAAGGTTCTCATCTAGGTTGGGTTGTGGATCTAAGTGTTCCTCCTCTATTGGCATCTCTCCCGCTCCATCCATCTGTGCAAATTGTGGTAGCCCAAACTTCAATTCTCCATTGAGGAAGGCTCGAAGAGCTGAGACTAGCTCAGGGTCTTTATATAGTTTGGACATGATGGTGGTTCTAACTTTTGAAGACATGAAATCCATCAATTTTGCAATGTTTAACGGCACCTTTTGGACTTCAGTCCCTTGACGTGGGGAAGATGGGATCTCCATTTGTTCGATAGGATCAGGTAGTCCCTGTGTAAACATTCTTTCCATCAAGAAGTGAGTACGCCCACTTTCCCATGACTTTAAGTCACTTTCTTCTTGGATGACACTATGTATGACTAAGGGTCTATGGTCTTGGTGAGGTTGTTGTTGCGTAGGGAACACGGTGTCTGTAATCTGGATCTTCCTATGTGCTGGTTCTAGATCCCTTTGGGTATCTTCTACCAAACTCCTTAATTGCTTGACTTGCTCAATCTCCTTTGTAGGGTTTGGGTAAGTTCCTATCTTCTTTTTGGATCCTGGCCATTGTGGCTCATGAAGATCTTCCTTGTTGGTTTCTATCTTAGTGGTCGTTTTGGTCTCCATGGTTTCCTCGGAATCAGAATCCTCTTCAGCGTCATTCATATATACGGGGTCGTCACCAGTCCCTATGTTGGTCTTTGAACTGGGGTCTGACTTCGCTGCTTTTTGCGATCTCTTTCTTCGTGTTTTCTTCTTTTTCTGAGATTGGGCAATTGATGCCGTGTCTCTTTCCTCAAGAATATAATTTTGTTTTTGGAGCATCGACCGTGTGAGTACGTTTATTGGTATCACAGGTGTACTTTGTGATGGCTCCTCGGTAACTTCAATCAAGTTTAATGGCGTGATCTTCGGTGCATTTGGATTATTTGGACATTGGGCAATCAAATGATCTATGCCACATCGATTACACATGAGTATTGGCATTGTAGATGTGCTCGCTTGATTGGTTTGCATTAGTGTGGCATTCTTTTGTAGCCTAATAGGACACTCGGCTACACGATGTGGACCTCCACACTCATAGCATTGAAGAGGTGGTCTCTTAGCAGTGTAATTGATATTTTGGCCTCTTGCCGCAAGAGCAGCTACTTGATATACATGTTTGACTTGTCCCCAATAGTCCTCCATGTAGTATTGTGGAATTTCTTCAAGCACATCCATCCCATAGGCGATATTAGGATCTATATCTTCCTCACAGTCTTCCAAACAAGAAATAGATGACTCACAACCCACTTGATTCACAGAAGTGATTCTCGGATGTGGTGCTTGCGGTCCTAGCACTGGAGGTGGTAAGGGTGTTGTTTGAACAACATTTTGGGCCCTAGGGACCATGTGTTGTACTGTTTGTTCAAGAGGTGGGGCCGGCATCAATGCAGGCACTCGAGGTGTGTCTGTCCATGCTAAGGTTGGTCTATTGGCCATCCCGCGCTTAAATACTATGCAATCCTTAGCTTGATGACCATACCTCCCACAGGCATTGTAGTTCCCATTGAATTTTACTCTAAAAGTAGGGCATTCACTGGTACTATGCGGTCCATAGCATACTGAGCACCATTGTTGCTCCCTTCTTCGATACATATGATTGTTCTGCGGAGCACGATTGTCTCTAAGACTCTCTTGAATAGCCTTGGTGAGATCTGCTAAAGTCATCTCAGATATCTTTGGCTCCTTAGCAATAGGCTTTAGAGTCATTGGCTGATGCCCCGATGCTTGTGAGCTAATAGATTTAGACTCAACAGACACTCTTTCTCCCTGAATCATTAAATTATCCTCCAATTGGATCGCATTGGTGGTGACTGCTTCCCAAGTGGTGATACCTCTAATGACTAGGCCATTGTAGATATCCTCATGTCGTAACCCCCTAATGAATCTATCGAGCAATTGGTTATTGTTGAAGCGTTCATTTGGATTACAACGAGAATTCAAATGCTTCAAGCGACTTATAAAGTTTCTCACCGACTCTCCTTCCTCTCGTTGGGCTTTCTGGAGCTGAGAGGCTACACCCCAAAGTACTCCCTCTCGTATATATTCTTTTAAGAACAATCTCCTAAGAGTAGGGTAAATCGTTTTTTCTTCCACCCTTGGGTTCTATACCAATCCCAGCCTTTCCACTTAAGGTTAGGCTTAAAGCATTGCTCTTATGTAGGTCATTGTGTTCTCCTAGAGAATCGCATATTTGTTCAAACACTTCGATATGCTTTCTCACATCCCCGTCTTGTCATAATAATCAATATCTAATTCTCCTAAATGATTTTCTCATATTAAACTGATCATTTAATGTGGGGAAGGCCAGGGGAGAAAAAGCTAGAATATTGGTTAAGTTAGCAGACCGGCCACAGTAGGGATCCAAAGGAGGGAAAATAGGGATCCAAAGGGGGGGCCATCTGCAAAAGAGCCATGTGTAACAATGGGCTAAAAAGACCCTAAGGTTCAGCCCATTAAGACTTCCAAAATGCTAAGGTTCCAAAATTCAAAGGTTGTGTCCAAAGGTCAACCCTAGGGAAAATTGGATGCTTTGTGTGTGCCCTAAAAGTCTTTGCACATCCCTACATGGGAGCCCTAAAGGTAGGGGATGAGAGAGAAAGCCACACACACACACACACAGGCTCCCTTTACACAAAGGGAATGAGGGACACATGTCAGCTCCCTAGGCCAGATGCCCACAAGGTGTGCCCAATTTCTATTGGATGACCCTTGAAGTGGACCAATGAGAATTAAGCTAGAGTAAATCTAGTTTAATTAATTTAAAAACATTTAATAAAAGAAACCAATGAGAATTAAGTCTCCTAGAAGACTATTGGGCAGTCTCCCAAGGGGTCCAATGAGCATTCAGGAGCCCCATGGCTTGCCTGATTCCTATTGGCCAGGAGGCAAAGGGTCCAATGAGAGTTTAGTTTAATTATTTAATTACCTAAAGCTCTCACAAAAGGGGAAAGGGGGACACATGTCAGAAGTCTATCACTTATGCTGCTTAATTGTAATTGGCTTGACTTGGGGAGGGCCAATGAGGCTGCAGCAAGAGCAATTAGCAAGAGGGCTCGCCCAAGAGAGAGAGGGGGCTGATTTTTGCAAAGCATTATCACACACACACACACTCACACAAGCTCATGTGTGAAGAAAGAGAAGACTATCTCTTCCCAAGCTTTAATGGAGAACTCATCACCTACTCCAAGCTTGTGAGATAGAAGCCTACATCAACACTCTCTTGGCATGTGGATGCAAATCCAACCAAGAGCCAAGCTTCAATGCATGCTCATCTCCTCTACCAAGCTAATTACTAAGCTAATCTATGCTACATATGAGTGATTATGTGAGGAGATGTACATCTTTCTCGTAAGATACTCCTTCTTCCTCTCAATCTACTCTCATACCCTGCTAGCTCTCACCATCTTCGAGGGTGTGTGAGGTCTTGGGTCTGAGAACGGGGATAATTCAAGTTGTGTTTGTTAAGTGTTTTGCTTAGTTAATGAAGTTTCCATCTTCATTGGACTAGCTAGTCTTGAAGGAACACAAAGAATTGTATTGTACAATGTCTCTCTTGATGGGAGAAACCATAATACAAAGCCTTTTGGAGGGGGGACCGGCTCCATGAAAATCCGGTCCTCAACTGTTGTCAATAGCTTAATTTCTCTCTCTTTTGAAAGTATTGTCGATGCTATCTAACTAGGTGTTATGCTTTTTGTTGCTCTCTCCACCCAAGCACTCTTGTAATTCTCATTAGGAATCTATTCTAATGAAATGCCCACTATGTTCATGCTAATTTCCGCTACACATAAGTTATTAGGCCATTAAATGTTACATTGGTATCAGAGCTCAAGGTTTCTCTTTTCTTGCTCAAGAAGGGAGGTCCTCAAGCTAGCTACAAATGGTTGGTATTATTAATTGCCTGTGAGTAAGTAGAACAGGGATTTTTCAGCCTTGCAGTGCACCTCCCTTCATGCAGTTAACGGGGCATCACCGTCGAGAGCTATGGTCTTAATAGTGGAGTCCTACGGGGCTTGCCTACGGCTTAACCACTATTGAGCTATTAGAAGCTTGACAAGAGCCGGTGTTGTTTTGGTGTCGAAAGACCCTCTCTTCTATTCCTTGCAATTATTGGTATTCGAGCCGCGGGTACAGTAGCTTGAGTGCTTTTCTCTAAAGGGGTAAAGAGGAGTAGCAACTAGGGCTTGAAGTGCCAAAGTACACCTAAAAAGTTTACACCTAAAAGTTGTTAGAATGCCTGACAATAGTAAAGAGAGTGAAATTAATGTTGATAACTTTGATTTTGCTCATGAGCAAGCTACTAATGATGCTTCAATGCTTGTTAACTATCTTGTTTCTAGGCTTCAACAAGCCATGGGCAATCCATCTCTCCAAAGTGAAGTGCAACGGCAGCTCCGTGCTCACGGGATTCTCCAAGCTCATCACCATGACGAGAGAACACCTAGGAAGCCTCCTTGTGAGACTACCAAAAGAGGTCTCTCTCCGATTCGGGAAGAAGAAGAGAATCCATATGAAGGGCTCAAGAATTTACTTCTTGATGATGCATCTCCTTCCCAAAGGAGAACTCAAGAGCCTCCACCGAAGGAACGAGAAAGAAGCGAGTCTCCCGCCACCTCGGCGGAGATGGCTCCACGAAGACGGCGGGCTAAACGCTCTCCATCACCACCAAAGCGGAGAAGACCATCACACTCTTCTCCACGCCATAATTCAAAGAGGGATGATAAAAAGCAAGAGAAGAAAAAGGCGAGAAAGAGGACACCCTCTTCTCCATCTTCTTCATCCTCTTCCTCTTATGAAAGCTATGGTGAAGACGACAAAGATCAAGGCAAGAAAAAGGCGGGAAAGAGGTCACCCTCTTCTCCACCTTCTTCAAATTCTTCACCTTCTGAAGAAAGTGATGGTGCAACCTTTGAACCATCAAAAAGAAGAGGCCATAGGAAATCCTATGCCGCATGGAAGAGGTCGTCCAAGTTGAAGAAATTCAAAGAGGGAGGGAAGAGCATCTCTTTCCTTACCTATGATGGTACCTTTGGTGCTACGGACAAAGTCTTGGCCTTTATCCAACAATTCGATGCGGCGTTTGGAGATGAGGGATTCACGGAGTCCTCTAAGCTACGCCATGTAGCTATGCACTTTCAAAAGTCTGCCAGACAATGGTGGTCTAGCCTACGAGCCAACGGTGAAGCTCCACAAACATGGAAAGCTTTAAGAGCTTCCATTATGAAGCAGTTTTTGGCCACCGATGCCAAAGACAAAGTACTCACCGAATGGCGAAGCTTAAAGCTCTCTCCCAATGAATCTATCCACAAATATGTAGACAAGTTTTGGGACCTACAACTCAAAGCCACTGTCTTCAAAAAGTTGGATTTTGGAGAGCAAAAGCAACAATTTTGTGCGGGCTTAACCGAAGAAATGGCGGAGTATGTCAACTCCCAAAGACCACGTACCATATCGGCGATAATACACCACACTATGGTCGCCTCTCGAATCAATTTCCAAACGGGGGCAAAAAGGAATAATAAGCCCCCGGAAAACAAGGGTTCCAATGAGCCTAAAGGGAAGGACAATGTCCAAAAGTCTCCTAAGGGCAACTCCAACAAAGCTAAAGAGAAGGGAGTTTACAAAGGTAAGAATAAACTCTCTCCTGAAGAGCTTGAGCGTTATCGTAAGGATAACCGGTGTTTCAAGTGCGGCGACCAAGGGCATGCGTACCGCGCTTGTCCCCAAAAGAACAACCGCCAAGATCCTCCTAGAGCTTCCTTGGTTGAAATCCAAGAGGAGGAGACTCACCAAACTCACCACAAAGGATCTCCTCTATGCCATGCTTGGGGAAAGGTAAGAGAACATGATGCTTTTATTCTCTTTGACCCTGGTTCTACTCACAATTTTATATCTATAGAGTTGGCCACCAAGCTAGGAATACAATCCTACGAGATGGGAGATGTCCTACCTGCAGACAGTGCCTTCAAGGGGCAAGAAGCTTCAGTCACTCCCTTAATCGGGAAATTGAGGCTTCATGTCCAAGGCTATGTGGACAAAGAGGACTTCTTTATCTCTCCTCTCAAGCATGAGGATGTAATCCTAGGGGCACCATGGTTTGATCGCCTGGCTGCCGATGTTAAATTTCCTGAAAGGAGAATCTCCTTTAAGTTCAGGGAAAAAGACATGTATATAGATGCTAAGGAAATGGGTAACACCATCCCCATTGTACATACACAAGCTTTCAACAAGTCAATAAAGAGCTCTATTTCCGTGTACATGATTTTTGTTAAAGACTCTCAAAATGAACCTAATGCTTTAGCAAAAGAAAATAAAAGCAACCAAAAGGAATTAGAGTTATCCAATTTTCTCAAGGGGTTTCAAGATGTTTTTATTGACGACATCCCTTGTGAGCTACCTCCTAAACGAGGTAATGATGACCATGCAATTGAACTTCTTCCAGGAAGTTCACCGCCCAATAAACCTCCTTATAGAGTTTCTCAAGCTCAACAAGAGGAGATTATGCAGCAAGTGCATGAGTTAGTTGAGAAGGGTATGGTTAGGCCAAGCTCATCTCCATTTTGCTCACCTGTGCTATTAGTGCAAAAGAAAGACGACACATATCGTATGTGTGTCGACTATAGAGCACTAAATAGGAGCACTATCAAGAATAGGTTTCCCGTTCCACGGGTAGAAGACCTATTTGATAAGCTACAAGGATCGACCTACTTCAGTAGGGTTGACCTAAAAAGTGGCTATCATCAAATAAGGATAGTTGATCAAGACATTGTAAAGACCGCATTTCGTACTACATTTGGTCTTTACGAATACATTGTCATGCCTTTTGGCTTGACCAATGCACCAGCCACATTCAACCGCTTGATGGAGAAGCTGTTCAGGCCTCATTGAACCTTCACATGAGTGTTCTTTGATGATATTATCATCTACTCTAATTCATTGGAGGAACACAAGCAACACCTCCAGGTAATATTTCAAGTTTTAAGAGAGAATAAACTTTATGTTAATCGAAAGAAAAGTGAATTTTTCTTGCAAGAGATTCAGTATTTAGGTCACATTATCTCTCAAGATGGCATCCAAATGGATCCATCCAAGTTAGAGGTAATAAAAGGATGGCCTAAACCAAGGAATCTTCATGAACTAAGAAGCTTCATAGGTATGTGTGCATACTATAAACGCTTCATAGAAAAGTTCTCACAAATTGCGGGACCATTACATGACCTAACAAAGAAAAGCGTTAGGTATACATGGTCTGCTAAGGAGAACAATGCTTTCGAAAAGCTTAAAGAAAAGCTTATCTCTCAACCTATGCTTACACTACCGGATCTCTCAAAACCATTTGAGGTCCAATGCGATGCTTGTGGTGATTGCCTTGGAGCTGTTTTGCTCTAAGAAGGGCACGCCATAGGCTATGAGAGTCGAAGGCTCGACCCTATTGAGCAAGCTCTAGGCATATACGAAAAGGAACTCCTTGCAGTTCTACATGCCTTAGACTCATGGAAGCACTATTTATTGGGGACTCCTTTCATTCTGCGAACGGATCACCAAAGTCTTAAGTACTTCATGACGCAGACCAAGCTCTCCGACAAACAAATGAGGTGGGAAAATTTCCTTTCGCAATTTCATTTTCATATTGCTTACATTGCTGGCAAGCATAATCGAGTAGCTGATGCACTCTCAAGACGGCCGAGAGTGAATGCGGTTTCCATAGCAACTCACAATGATCTATCTTCAATGATAGATGAGTATGCTATTGATCCCGATTTTAGAGATGTGATTTCAGCCCTTGCATTAGGGAAGAAAGAAGAACCATTTACTTTACAAGGTGGTTATCTTCTCTATGGCAATAGACTATGTGTTACTAACTCACTACGTGAGAAAGTAATGTATGAATCTCATGCTCCACCTTATGCGGGGCATAGAGGGATTCAGTCTACCTTAAAGGGAATTGAAACATATTTCTATTGGCCTACCATGAAAGTGAACATACAAGAGTATGTTTCCAAATGTGTGGTATGCCAAAAGACAAAATTTGATAGAGGGAAGCAACTTGGATTGCTTCAACCCTTGCCAATCCCTAATTCACCATGGGAGAGCATATCCATGGATTTTATCTTTGGATTGCCTAAGTCTATCCATGGGAATACGGGAATATGGACGATAGTAGAGAGGTTTAGTAAACAAGCTCATTTTATACCTGTCAAAAAGACTATCAAAGCCCATCAAATTGCAACCCTCTTTATTTCACAAATTTTCAAGTACCATGGCTTGCCCATGTCCATAGTGTCGGATAGAGATCCTAGAATGACCAGTAATTTTTGGAAGGGTCTCTTTGAGAATTTAGGAACAAGGCTAAACTTCTCTTCGGCCTATCATCCACAAACTGATGGCCAAAGTGAAATAGCTAACCTAACCATTCTCAATCTACTAAAAGCCTATGAAACGGAAGTAGATCAAAGATCCCAATGGGAGAAGTACTTACCCTTAGTGGAGTATGCTTACAATAACACTGTACATACTTCCACGGGAAAAGCACCTTTCGAGGTAATTGACGGAAGATCAAAAAGTCCCTTGCTACTTAAGGTACATGGGAAGATCTTCGCTGCAGATGAGTATAGCCGAGACCTACAAGAATCTTTTCAAAGGATGAAAGATGCTATCTCTATCTCACAGCAAAGGCAAAAGGCTGCTGCTGACAAGCACAGAAGAGCCCAAGCCTTTAAAGAAAACGATTGGGTCTTGTTAAAGTTTCCCAAGGCTCGATTAAGGCACACAACGGGCAAGAATCCTACGGGTCACCAAAAGTACTTTTTGCTAAACTAGCAAAAAGGTACTATGGTCCCTTTCAGATTCTTAGGCCAATCAATGAGATGGCCTATCAACTCAAGTTGCCCAATCATTGGCTCATACACAATGCTTTTCATGTGAGCCTATTAAAGCCTTACAAAGGAGAGCCACCTCAAGAACCAACTATTGAAGACCCACCGGAGATCGAGGACCAAGAAGAGGTGCTGCAGCCCGAGTCCATTCTCCGACATGAAGACAAGGTACTAAGAGGCGGTAAGACTATCCTACGATATCTTATTAAGTTTAAGAATTATCCTTTTGAAGATGCTAGATGAATGCAAGGCATACAATTAAAGGATAACCTAAACCTTGTCAATGCTTACAATGCTTCCCAAGAGTAAGCAAATGTACAAAATGTTAAAAATGAACAAAATTTTTGTCTTATAAGACTCTCTTTTTCTTTATTTGTGCACAAAAATGAAGTAGTATGCATGCTTAGATCAAGTTTGTGGAGACGACGTCTCCCAAACACCAAGTAGAGCTTGTCACTCTACTATGGAAGACTGATAGGACTAATGTGAAGACATGCTTGCGGCAGCCTCAGGCTCTCAAGCGCCAAATGGACTAGTCATCCATTATGGAATGATGTCGTAGGGTAACATAGGGATCCTCTACCCGCTAAGAAAAGGACTCATGAACATGCTTTATCTTCTCTACACCATAGTCGAGGACGACTATGATTTCAAGAGAGAGGTAATGTCATAATAATCAATATCTAATTCTCCTAAATGATTTTCTCATATTAAACTGATCATTTAATGTGGGGAAGGCCAGGGGAGAAAAAGCTAGAATATTGGTTAAGCTAGCATACCGGCCACGGTAGGGATCCAAAGGAGGGAAAATAGGGATCCAAAGGGGGGGCCATCTGCAAAAGAGCCATGTGTAACAATGGGCTAAAAAGACCCTAAGGTTCAGCCCATTAAGACTTCCAAAATGCTAAGGTTCCAAAATTCAAAGGTTGTGTCCAAAGGTCAACCCTAGGGAAAATTGGATGCTTTGTGTGTGCCCTAAAAGTCTTTGCACATCCCTACATGGGAGCCCTAAAGGTAGGGGATGAGAGAGAAAGCCACACACACACACACACACAGGCTCCCTTTACACAAAGGGAATGAGGGACACATGTCAGCTCCCTAGGCCAGATGCCCACAAGGTGTGCCCAATTTCTATTGGATGACCCTTGAAGTGGACCAATGAGAATTAAGCTAGAGTAAATCTAGTTTAATTAATTTAAAAAAATTTAATAAAAGAAACCAATGAGAATTAAGTCTCCTAGAAGACTATTGGGCAGTCTCCCAAGGGGTCCAATGAGCATTCAGGAGCCCCATGGCTTGCCTGATTCCTATTGGCCAGGAGGCAAAGGGTCCAATGAGAGTTTAGTTTAATTATTTAATTACCTAAATCTCTCACAAAAGGGGAAAGGGGGACACATGTCAGAAGTCTATCACTTATGCTGCTTAATTGTAATTGGCTTGACTTGGGGAGGGCCAATGAGGCTGCAGCAAGAGCAATTAGCAAGAGGGCTCGCCCAAGAGAGAGAGGGGGCCGATTTTTGCAAAGCATTATCACACACATACACACTCACACAAGCTCATGTGTGAAGAAAGAGAAGACTATCTCTTCCCAAGCTTTAATGGAGAACTCATCACCTACTCCAAGCTTGTGAGATAGAAGCCTACATCAACACTCTCTTGGCATGTGGATGCAAATCCAACCAAGAGCCAAGCTTCAATGCATGCTCATCTCCTCTACCAAGCTAATTACTAAGCTAATCTATGCTACATATGAGTGATTATGTGAGGAGATGTACATCTTTCTCGTAAGATACTCCTTCTTCCTCTCAATCTACTCTCATACCCTGCTAGCTCTCACCATCTTCGAAGGTGTGTGAGGTCTTGGGTCTGAGAACGGGGATAATTCAAGTTGTGTTTGTTAAGTGTTTTGCTTAGTGCATGAAGTTTCCATCTTCATTGCACTAGCTAGTCTTGAAGGAACACAAAGAATTGTATTGTACAATGTCTCTCTTGATGGGAGAAACCATAATACAAAGCCTTTTGGAGGGGGGACCGGCTCCATGAAAATCCGGTCCTCAACTGTTGTCAATAGCTTAATTTCTCTCTCTTTTGAAAGTATTGTCGATGCTATCTAACTAGGTGTTATGATTTTTGTTGCTCTCTCCACCCAAGCACTCTTGTAATTCTCATTAGGAATCTATTCTAATGAAATGCCCACTATGTTCATGCTAATTTCCGCTACACATAAGTTATTAGGCCATTAAATGTTACACGTCTCCACTAAATTTTTGTGTGAGCTTGGCTATTTGTACTGCCTTACTTCTAGGCTCTCTATCAGGCGTGTTACGCATATTCTCAGCAATAGATCGACCAATTGCTTGAGAAAATGTTGCTAAGTCACCTAAGTGAGCAGGCACTGTGGGTGGAGGTGCTCCAGAGACTACAGGTGGAGTAGGTATTGGCATTGGGCTTGGCGCATAGGAAGCCCTTGGGTTCCACATTGGGTACGATGTTGTGCCATGTGGTGATCCATAGTTCATATGGGTGGCCCTAGGCATAGCAGACGTCAGATGTGACATGCTAATGCTAGCCGGTATAGTCCCATGGATATAAGAACTTGTGTATTGTGGTTGTGGAGCATAGGTAGTTGAAACAATGGGAGGGGTAGGGACTACATGAGTGTGATGACCCATAGGTGCATACGATTGGTACACAGTTGTAGTTGCTATTGCCGGCATTGAGCTACCATGTAGCGGTGCTTTACTAACAAATGAGGTCCATGGCGTGTTTCTTGGCATGCCCATCATTGGGGTAGGCATGGTAGCCGTGGTGTCATCAAGGAAAAGATGAGCTAGACTTGGAAAGGTGAAGCTATCACTTGTGGGCTCAGATTACACTGAGACCCCTGGAGAAACAACATATGGGGGATCCATCGGACTTACCGAGGGAGTCTCCATTTGCGATAAGGTCGGTTGTTTAGCCTTCCCTGTATCCAAGAATCTCATGAGACCCGTTGAAGGCATGTTGATCCCCTTGTTCTGTCTCTCTAACTCAATGACCCTATGGATGACCTCACAAACTCTTTGTTGTTGATCCTCTACACTAGTAGCACCCACTGTGGATTGTAGGACATCTAACCAACCCACATGATAGGTGTGACCTGTGTATCGGTCGGTCAGAGTCTCTGTTGTAATTCGTACTCCCAGTTCTCATTTAAGAACACTCCATCTAGGATTGAGGTGCTAGGGGTGTTCTTTGAGCTAGATGCAATGTTGCTTTCTAGGGGTTGGCCCTTAGCGGTTGCTAAATCAGGAGCACTTGATTGCTCTCTTAGCAAGGATATTGACATAGCAGCTTTCGCTTTTAACTCTCTTCATTGCTCTGCCTTGCGTAAGCTCTCGACTTCCCTCGCTGCAAGGATATATCGCTCAACCTCTTGCACTTCGGCAAAGCTTCTACCATCGGGTAATATGACCTCGGAGGGAAATAACTCTGAAGAGTCAGGAGGTGCAGTGAATGAAGTATTCACGTGCACATTCTCTAACGGTATAGGGTTTACGTTTGTCACGAATGGAGAATTTACTTCCCCACCCCCCTCATTTACATCATTAGCTCCATGTTCGGAGCGAGTGGCTCTACTAAAGGTTTCCTTCAGGCGGCTAAGTATGCTCGGCCCAGACCGAGGACCCATGGCATGCATGTCTTGGCTCGAGCTATACGGATTAGGCATTGGGAAACCCTCCATGACGTCGTAGTCAGAGGAAGAGTCACTAGCCGCTATGTTCGGGTCTTGGTTTGTACTACCTTGGGTCCCCGTCGAGGGTCCAGAATCTAAAGTAGGTGGATATTGAGAACTCGCGTAAGTTGAAATTCTCTCTAGTTGCTCCGTCTGTAGCACACGACCAGAGTGCAGATGCATGTGCCTTTGGCACCCTACAAACGTCGGTGAATAACCTCGATGGTTAATCGCTTACCTTTTTTAAGCGTCCGTTTTCACTCGTGTTTTTTACGTTTTTATTGTTTTTTTAATGCTTAATTTTTTTTTATTAAAGTGTGTGATAGCTCAAAATAAGCGTATCACTTAGAGGGTCGCTGTGTGCTTTATAGCACAATTTTCGGGCATCTGAAGTTCCGTTGGTCCTCAAAAAATCAATTTTTAGCTATGTGTGAAGCTAAAATTCGTTTTTTTTAAAAAAAGGTGACTGAGGCCTAAGTTTGGGCTTGGGTCTGGGAGATATTCCCAATCCCGATCCTACCTTTAAATTTTTTAATTTTTTATTTTAACTAAAAAAAGAAAAAAAAAAAAAGGATAAGGTCGCCGTGGCTTGCGCGAGAGTACACACACACACACACACTCTATCTACCTACTTCTAATTAATACACCTCCTCTTACACACTAACACACTCTATTAGCTCTCATTAATCTACTTCCTACTTACTGTACACAGAAAACTAACTACCTTAATACACAGAGAATAAACACAGTACCTTTGAAATCTCCATTAACAAAGAAAACTAATAACCTTAATACACAGAGAATAAATACAGTACCTTTGAAAACTTCATCAACAAAAAAACACACAGTATAACACCAAATCCCTCTTCTCAACACACACACACACTCCTTCCCTACCTTTCCTATAATTGAAATTGCACCACGCACAAGCACAGAGTGCTACTCGAGCTTAATGCATGGCATTCCCTGGAAACGGCGCCAAAAATGTGCGCGTATGTCGCACGTGTCAATGCAAGGAACTTGCCAATACACCGTGTGCGAGCCACAAATGGCTCCAAGCACACAACAAGCCTAAACTAGTAAGCTCAAAGAAGGCGATGGTGTGTCACTCACCGCTCTACGCTTGCTTCGTGGAGGATTCCTCGACGCGAAGAAGAAGGAGCCGCCGCTTCGCCGCGCTCAACCGCTTCACCGCCGTTGTGCCGTCGTCGCAATGCTCGATCGCACACTCTCTCTCTCTCTCTCTCTCACGCATACACACACACACACACACACACACAAGGAGATGAAGAAGAAAAAAAAGGAGATGGAGCAAGAGCACTCTTCTATTGCACAAATGAGAAAATGAGTGAATTTTAGGTTTAGTTGACTTTTATATGAGCTCGCCCCATTCACACTTGGGCGCCCATGCTTAGCCAACTAATCCCTTGAATGTTCCAGTTAGAGTGCACCTCTCATCGGCGATCACTCTTACCCTTTTCCTATTGGACCGACAAGTCCGGTACCTGACTCTACCAAATAAATTATACAATGTCCGCCGTAGGTTACAACGTCCGTCTCGTAGGTGATAGGGTGTCCGTGAGCCGTGAGGGTTAACACTTCCTCTTTGTAAACATCAGCTTATCAGACTTTGAACTATTTGAGGAAGAGAAATCCTTGTCTAAACCATCAAAATACTTCCAATATCTTCTATGGGATTGACTCTTCTTTGCCTTCTTCTTGCCTCTGCTCTGTGTCTTTGGATCTTTCTCCTCTTCTTGCCCTTTCTTCCCTCATCATTGAACTTGAAGGTCAAAGAACTATCGAAGCTATCAAAAGAAGATGAAGACAAAGTGGAAACATCTTTGAATGTCAATTGTTTATTTTCCTTCTTGGCATTTTCAGTTGTAAATCTCTAACCCCTATAGTGTGGATAGTCTGCTGCTTGACTCTGCTTTCCTAGCAACTTCTTGGTCTTCATGGCTGTATTGACTTGCTGTTCTACTGCTTTATCAAACGCATCCTCTAAGTACATGTGAGGTCCCCACCTCGTTGTCTCAAACGACGGATCTGATGGTAAAACTGGTGGCCACTAGATCTATAGCGGAAGCAAACAAAGTGGTTCAGGGTTCATCTAGCGGACGATCTCTCATCACAAAGTAAGTCGAATTCGAGCCTACTAGCAACGAGATCTAGCTCCACATCGTAGGGGAAGCGTGTTTAACTTATCTAGCAATCCTAAGACTCACCTTCCAAGAGGAGAGAAATCCCGAGTGCCTTTTTTCCATGTTTCAGAGGCACGTATACTTGAGACCTCGCCGCTCTTGGGACAATGAGTATTTCTAGTGTCGATTTATAACACTATGGGGACAGAGAGTTCTCGACCAATCGCGACCACCCTTCTCATAGGCATTGGCAACTTGAGCCAAGCCCCCACTTTCCACCCCCACACTCACACTCCCTTTTTGTTATCTAATTACTACCACAATGGTTGTTCAACATATAAGTTCTTTGTTTATTTTTTCGATTCACAAGTTCTTTAATACAACTCTTCAACCAGTATTGTAAAGCGGCACCAAGACAGTAATTCTAGTAAAAATTCTACTCAACTTATTCATTTAAATTTCAATGTTCTGGAGGTACAACATCCCCCCTCCGAGTTTACTCCTCCCGTTGTCACCTAGCTGCCCATACAATTAGGTATGTCCACCGCATAGAAAGCACGACATGGACATTCCCACCCCATAGAAAGCAAGACGTGGGTTCCCACCGCTTAACCAACAGATGTGGGTATCCACTGCTTAACCAGCAGATGGATTCAAGAGCCCTTAACCAGGAACTCTGTCCCTTGTGATCAGGAGGGGGATCAGGACTAGTTCAACATTGGAAATAGAATGAACATGCCGAGCTAAATTTTCCCTAGTAGACATTCTTTCCTATTTCAAACAGTATATCCATCAACCATTTTTTCCTACTTAGACTTTAATATACAATTGAATTCAAATGCCGAGGTTTCCGTCGGATTTCTCCAACATGTTTAGGGATATGTTCTTTCCTAACTTATCGTATGCAATGTTAAATTAAACAACTTGAATAAAAATGTGACCTACCTCCCCCATTTCCTCGTCATTGGCCCGTGAGATGGCCGGTACTTGGTCATCCATGTGAGCTTTTCCTTTTCCATTCACATTGCTCATTCCCGCCTCGCGGTCGTGGGCACCACCGAGGCGAGTTCTCTTTACCGGGGCCATTTTATACTCACTACTTAAATGATAAACTTGGGGAAAAGAGCTAATGTCCGAGAGCATCATAACAATCCAAATGATAGATTAGAATCACTAAACAATTCCTCTTATACGAGAGGGTTAGATTTTCCTTCGAGACATAGTAATTTTATGGATAATACTTTACTTGTCCTATGGAAACCGGCTCTAGAGTTAATCACTTGGCTTAAGTAATTAAGAATTTCAAAAATTTTCTAATTAAATTACTAGAGAGTGAAGTAGACAAGTTCAATCACCTTCCTAATGTAAATAGAAAAATGCAGAATTACTCTATGCATAGGTGAGAGAAAATTCCTTTCTTGGTGGCTTAATGACGGATTAATTTTCCCTTAATCACATCTTAATCTATGAGTAAATTGAATCTAACTTAGTTACACCAATATTGTGTGGTAAAAGAATGAGTTTCACCGAATCTACATCATTACCGGCTTGCCAATTTATTTCTATGCTGCCTAGAGGGAGATTTCTCTTCTAATCATGCATTAATCTATAATTAGGAGAGATCAATGGCTACATAATTAGCTATTGGATGATGGTTATGTAATAGACTAATGATATGGAGAATTAGAGAGCAGCTATTGAGTAATTTAGCTCTGATTAAGCATAATAGTTGCGAGATTAAGAGAATGGTAGAGAGATTTGCAGCAAACATAAAATAGATTGATATTATCGTGATTAGGGGATGAATTCTACTCAAAAATTCTGATGCAATGGACTCCTCGAGGTGAGAAACGGACAGCACTTCCCTCCTTTGCTTCTTCTCCAAAAACTTTGTGTGCCGGCAGCACCTCCGCAAGGTGTGTGTGCAAGTGTGTGTGTGTGTGTACTGAGTGGGTGTGTGAGCATGTGTATGTGTGTGTGTGAGCACACTCTTAAATAGGCCTCTCCATGCTGAAAATTGACCCATGCTGCTATAATCATCTGAATGAGCACTCACTTCATGCATGGCAAGTCCAGTTACATGCCTACCAAGTGTCCAGTTAGCTAGTATAACTGACTCTCACACTCTCTCTCAAGCAAGACAAGTCTTCCACCACTCCAAAGAGAAGAGAGGGTGCCCCTAGCTGCTAAAGCAAGCTCTTAGTGGCCTGGAACCCGTTCCCACACAGCCTCGAGCCCCGGTGCCTCCCCGCACAACCTTAGGAAATTTTGTTTTTAGGCTAAAACGAGCCATACGAGCCGGAATTTAATGCCGTAAATTGCTATACTAAGCTCTAACTAAGGTGTATCTGTCCGAGTACCTGCCATATTTAGCAGTCCCCGGGGTTAGAAAATGCATTTTTTTCAAATTCGGGGTACGGGTTCAATTTTTCGAGACGGTTAAAACTAGACGGATCGGGCGACCAAAAACTTACTATTATTGGATTTTTTTTACAAAAATTATTTTAATTCACTTTTGAAAGCTTTATAACATTCAAAACATCACAGAATTTGGAAAACTGCTCAAAATAGTAACTTTTTCCATTATGTTCATTCCATGGTACAAGGGTGCTCTTTTAGCTCGAGGTCGGAGACCTTACAATACACCTTTTGAGTAGGTGTCCTGGGTGTAGTCAGCTTATTCAATGCTGACTTCAAAGGTGATATGTGTTAGGTTTAATGGCCGTGTGGTTGACCACCCATTACTAATTGTTACTAACACAAAGTGTACATCTATACACTTGTGTGCGCCACTAACACAAAGTAGAGTGTGTATTGTGCCTAAGTGTGTAACATATAATGCACTAGTAACTTGTGTTTAGCAAAAATTGATAACATAGTGAGCATTTCATTAAGAACAAGTTCCTGATGAGCATAGAGAGAGTACTTAATTTGAGAAATCAACATAGCAATTTACACCTAGCTAGTTTAGCACAACCAATACTTGAAAAGAGAGATAAATAGAACAATTGACAATAGTTGAGGACCGGATTTACATGGAGCCGGTCCCCCCTCCAAAAAGGCTTTGTATTATAGCTTCTCCCATCAAAGGAGACTTTTGTACAATACAATCTTTGTGCTCCTTGACAAAACTCGTTGGTGCAATGAAGATGGAAGCTTCATGCACCAAATTATGCTTGAAAAACACACCTAGTGTCCCTAGCCTCAGTCCCAAGACCTCACAGACCTTCAAAAATGGTGAGAGCTAGTAGAAAATGAGGAAAGATTGAGGAGAAGAAGATGTATCTTATTAGAAATAAGTCTTCTCCTCACATAATTACTCTAATAGCATAGCTTAGCTTAGTAATTACCATGGTAGAGGAGATGAGCATGCCATTGAAGCTTGGCTCTTGGTTGGATTTGCATTCCATAGCCAAGACTTGTTGGTGTAGGCCTCTACTTCTCAATGCTTGGAGAAGGAGATGAAGCTCTTGCTCAACACATGAGTTGTGTGTGTGTAGCAAAAAGTGAGTTAGAGTAAAAATGCCATCCTCTCTCTCTCTCTCTCTCTCTCTCTCTCTCTCTCTCTCTCGGTCGACCCCTCTCCCAAAATGCTCTTCTTGGCTTCCCATTGGCTCTTGCAAAGCTTAGCCAATCACAAATAAGAAGCATAATTGATAGCCTTGTGACATGTGTCCAAGGCAATAACCACAGGCGTCACATTGGACCTCAAATGGATTTGAGAGGCGCGGCAGTGTAAGCACAGATTGAGAGATAAGCTTCTCTTTAAGATTTTCAAAAGCATTGTTCTCCTTGGTGGACCATATATACCTAACATTTTTCTTTGTTAGGTCATGTAATGGTCCCACGATTTGTGAGAACTTTTCTATGAAGCATCTATGGTATGCACACATACCTATAAAGCTTCTTAGTTCATGCAGATTCATTGGATTACGCCATCCTTTTATTACCTCTAGCTTTGATAAATCCATTTGGATGCCATCTTGAGAGATAATGTGACCTAAATACTGAATCTCTTGTAAGAAAAATTCACTTTTTTATTTATTAATATAAAGTTTATTCTCTCGTAAAACTTGAAATATTACCTAGACGTGTTGCTTGTGTTCGTCTAATGAATTAGAGTAGACGCTTATATCATCAAAGAACACTCCAGTAAAGGTTCAGTGAGGCCTGATAACTTCTCCATCAGGCGGTTAAATGTGGCTGGTGTATTGGTCAAGCCAAAAGGCATGACAATGTACTCGTAAAGACCAAATGTAGTGCAAAATTTCCGGTCTTTACAATGTCTTGATCAACTATCCTTAATTGACGGTAGCCACTTTTTAGGTCAATCCTACTGAAGTAGCTTGACCCTTGTAGCTTATCAAATATGTCTTCTACCCGTGGAACAAGAAACTTGTTCTTGATAGTGATCCTATTTAGTGCTCTATAGTCGACACACATACGACATGTGCCATCTTTCTTTTGCACTAATAACACTGGTGAACAAAATGGAGATGAGCTAGGACTAACCATGCTTTTCTCATCCAACTCATGCACTTGCCGCATAATCTCCTCTTGTTGAGCTTGGGAAACTCAATAAGGAGGTTTATTAGGCAGTGAGCTTCCTGGAAGAAGTTCAATTGCATGGTCATCATCCCCTCGCTTGGGAGATAGCTCACAAGGGATGTTGTCAATAAAAACATCTTGGAATCCCTTGAGGAAATTGGATAACTCTAATTCCTTTTGATTGGTTATATCTTCTTTTGCTAAAACATTAGGTTCATTTTGAGAATCTTTAACAAAAATCATGTACACAAAAATAGAGCTCTTTATTGACTTATTGAAAGCTTGCTTATGTACAATGGTTATGGTACTACCCAAATCCTTAGCATCTATGTACATAATTTTTCCCTATACCTAAAGTAGCTTTGTCTTTCATGGAATTTAAGATTTGCAGCCATGCGATCAAGCCATGGTGCCCCTAGGATTACATCCTTATGCTTGAGAGGAGAGATGAAGAAATCCTCCTTGTCCACATGGCTTTGGACATGGAGCTCAATTTCTTAATTAAGGGAGTGACTGAGGCTTCTTGCCCCTTGAAAGCACCATCAACAAGTAGGACATCTCCCATCTCATAGGCTTGGATGCCTAGCTCGGTGGCCAACTCTGTGGATATGGAATTGTGAGTAGAACCAGGGTCAAAGAGAATGAAAGCATCATCTTCTATTACCTTTCTCCAAGCCTGACATAGAGGAGATCCTTTGGGATGAGCATCCTCTTCTTGAATTTTGATTGAAGTAGCTCTAGGAGGCTCTTTACATGTATTCTTGTGGGGACAAGAATGATAGGAATGCCCCCCTTGCTCCCCACACTTGAAACAATGGTTATCTTTTGAATAATGCTCTTGCTCTTCAGGAGAGAGTTTATTTTTGCCTTTATAAACTCCCTCCTTAGCTTTGTTGTTGTGGCGTTGCCTTTGGCAGACTTTTGGATGTTGTCCTTTCCCTTAGGCTCATTACATCCCTTGTTTTCCATGGGCTTAAGATTTCTCTTAGTCCCTTGTTGGAAGTTGATTCTTGAAGCACCATAGTATGGTGTATGACTGCAGATATGGTGCGAGGCCTTTGGGAGTTAACATACTCCACCATATCCTCGGATAAACCCTCACAAAATTGTTGTTTTTTCTCTCCAAAATCCATCTTTTTGTAGACAATGTCCTTGAGATGTAAATCCCAAAACTTGTCTACATATTTGTGAATAGATTCATAGGGAGAGAGCTTCAAGCTTCACCATTCGGTGAGTACTTTGTCTTTTGCATCGGTAGCCAAAAACTACTTCGTGATGGAAGCTCTTAAAGCTTTCCATGTTTGTGGAGCTTCATCGATTGCTCATAGGCTAGACCACCATTGCCTGGGAACTTTTGAAAATGCATAGCTACATGGCATAACTTAAAGGACTTTGTGAAACCCTCATCTCCAAACGCCACATCGAATTGTTGGATAAAGGCCAAGACTTTGTCAGTAGCACCAAAACTGCCATCATAGGTAAGGAAAGAGATGTTCTTTCCTCCCTCTTTGAACTTTTTGAGCTTGGATGACCTTTTCTAGGAGGCATAGGATTTCCTATGGCCTCTTCTCTTGGGCGTCTCAAGAGCTGCACCATCACTTTCTTCGGACGAGGAAGAGGATGAGGAGGATGGAGAAGAGGGTGACCTCTTTCTCACCTTTTTCTTCCCTTGTTCCTCCTTGTTTGCACCGTCACTTTCTTCAGAAGTGGAAGAGGATGAAGAAGATGGAGAAGAGGGTGACCTCTTTCTCGCCTTTTTCTTCTGTTGTTTTATCTCTTCCCTCTTTGAATTATGGTGAAGAGGAGTATGTGATGGTCTTCTCCATTTAGGGGGTGTTGGAGAGCATTTTTCCTGCCATATTCGTGGAGCCATCTCCGCGGAAGTGGTAGGAGACTCGCTTCTTTCTCGTTCTCTCATTGGGGGCTCTACCATTGAAACTTGGGTTCTCCTTTGGGAGGGAGATGCCTCATCGAGTAGTAAGTTTTTGAGCCCTTCGTATGGATCCTCCTCTTCTTCTCTTATTGGGGAGAGTACTTTTCTGGAAGTCACACCAGGAGCTTTCCTAGGTATTCTCTCTACTTGGTGGGGAGTTTGGAGAATACCATGGGTGTGCAATTGCTGTAGCACTTCACCTTGGAGGGATGGATTTCCCAGGGCTTGTTGAAGCCTAGAAACAAGATAGTTTATAAGCATAGGGGCATTATTATTTGCTCTTTCATTAGCAAAATCAAAGCTATCAACATTCATTTCAATCTCTTTTCCCTTGTCAGCCATACTAGCAAATTTGAGGTGTAAAGTTTTACTCGTATTTTGGCACTTCAAGCCCTAGTTGCGGGAGATTAATTTCTATTAGTTCTTTTGTCAAGCAATTTTAAATTGATTAGATTAATTTTACTCTAGTTGCTATAACCGAGCTGCCAACCATTTTCCTTTGTGGCATAGCCGGTTAGGACATATGTCAAAGAAGGGAATGGAGGCACTCTCTTGTTTGGGCTACTTACCGTCTTTGTCATTTTCTGATTTTCCCTTTTGTGAGCACTGTCAATATGGAAAGCAAACACGGACACATCGTACACATTCTTTTGACAAAGAAAGAAAACCCTTAGAGCTTGTGCATAGTGATTTCTGTGGGACTATGCCTTCTAAATCCCATGGTGGTGTGTCCTATTGTGTTACATTCATTGACAATGCAACACGGCATGTTTGGGTCTATGCCATGAAGTCTAAAGATGAGACCTTTTCTTGCTTCAAGAAGTTCTTATGTAGTGTTGAAACTCAGTTTAAACATAAGTTGAAAGCTTTGCACTCAGACAATGGTGGAGAATATGTATCCATCTCCAAAGAGTTTACAGAGTTTTGTTCAAGTAGGGGAATCAAGCATGAGTTTATAGCTCCTTATACCCCTACACAAAATGGTGTTGCAAAACGAATGAATAGGACCGTCCAAGAGAGGATTATGTCTATGCTATCACATGCTAATCTACCGCAAGTGTTCTGGGCTGAAGCATTATACATAGCCGTGTACTTGATCGATAGATCACCACATGCTTATTAAAGTTTTGTGTACCTTTGGAGTTATGGTCAGGACATAAATTGTCTTATGAAAAACAATGGTGGAGAATATGTCTCCATCTCCAAAGAGTTTACAGACTTTTGTTCAAGTAGGGGAATCAAGCATGAGTTTACAACTCCTTATACCCCTGCACAAAATGGTGTTGCAAACAAATGAATAGGACCATCCAAGAGAGGATTATGTCTATGCTATCACATGCTAATCTACCGCAAGTGTTCTGGGCTGAAGCATTATACACAACTGTGTACTTGATCGATAGATCACCACATGCTTATTAAAGTTTTGTGTACCTTTGGAGTTATGGTCAGGACATAAATTGTCTTATGAAAAACTTCGCACATTTGGCTGTGAAGCTTATGCACATGTACCCAAGGCGTTGCATGCTAAGCTCAATCCTAAGTCCAAGAAATTCATCTTCATTGGCTATGGTGTAGATGATCAATTTGGCTATCGTTTATGGGATCCAAAAAGTTGATCAGTGATTCGTAGCAGTGCTCCTCTCCTTTAATATGATGGCAGAGCGCCATCCGAAATGCATCTCGTTAAGCAGATGCTTGGCCAAAAAATTTGCATATTGAGGATCCTTGGAGTATTGAAGCATTGTTGGACACAAGTGTCAACCTAGTATTGCTGTTGTATCTCCATCCTTTCATACTTAGTAGGTGAGAGCGGCATGTACTATTTCTGAATCTTCAAAAGATGGACGATATCCATTGGAATCTCCATTGCTCTCATCCAAGGCAAAATGGTCGGGTGCCACAGTTTCCTCTTGGTGGGGCATTAGGAGAAACTTGGACTCAATTTTGGGCCCTGTAAGAAACGCCAACTCAGCATAGAGAGAGGTAATTATAAAAAATGCAAAAGTTTTTTTTTGGAATTCTATTTCTCGTAGTACATGCGTAAAATTTTGCTCAATCACTTAAATGCATGCTCGTACAAAATGCTTTTCAAGAGCCCAACTTAAGTGTACACGCAAATCCATGTCTATGAATCTTAATGAAGTGATGTGATGTGCAATGAGAGAAAACACATAAGAGTTGTTTTCAAAATACAAAAACAATACCACGGATGCATCCAGAACGTCCAAAAACCTTAGGATAGCTCTTTAAAACGCTGAAATAGCAATTTTAAGACTAGGGCCTCATGAGGTCAGTACCAAGCGAATAGAGGCCCTTGAGACCCCGGGTCTCAAGGGCCTCTATTCGCTTGGTACTGACCTCATGAGGCCCTAGGCTTAAAATTGCTATATCTTGAGCTAGAGACGTCAGATTCCGGGTCTCAAGGGCCTCTATTCGCTTGGTACTGACCTCATGAGGCCCTAGGCTTAAAATTGCTATATCTTGAGCTAGAGACATCAGATTTCAGCGTTTTAAAGAGCTATGCTAAGCCGGGGTCTCAAGGGACTCTATTCGCTTGGTACTGACCTCATGAGGCCCTAGGCTTAAAATTGCTATATCTTGAGCTAGAGACGTCAGATTTCAGCGTTTTAAAGAGCTATCCTAAGGTTTTTGGATAGTTCGGATGCATCCATGGGCTTAAAAAATGCTATATCTTAATACTAGGGCCTCATAAGGTCAGAACCAAGCAAATAGAGGTCCCAAAGACCCCTCAAGGGCCTCTATTCGCTTGGTTCTGACTCCTTCATAGTCTTAAATAGTACCTATCGATCACTATCAAGTACGATCTGTTCAAATTTAAATTGCGAGTACTTCATAAAAAGGTGATTGATACTTGTGCAAGATGCCAAGTACAAGTACTTCACTTTATAGGATAGCAACAGTGGGTCATAAAAAGGCGTTCGGCGCTTGTGCAAGATGTCATTATCAAGTGCCTTACTTTTTTGATGATAGTGACAATTTCACCAAAATGGTTTTCATGGACATTTTCAAAATGAGAAAAAAGGTTTTTTCAATGTAACGTTAGCGTTCTTTCTATTGGCTAAGGAGCATTTTCTCACTAGAGCTAAAAGGCCCAAAAATGAGTCCAATTCTTTCCTAATGTTTGTCTAGTGAGTCCATGTGTGCTGTGTGTAAAGGAATCAGATCCTTTATAGAAGAAGAATTGTCTAAGCTCTGATACCATTGTAACAGACTTGAACACTCCAAGTTGGGAATCTACCACAACACATGCGAGAAAATTGAAAGAACTGAACAAAAATGAGAGAAAGAGACAGCATGGTATGTCATACTTCAGTGCTTAGAGAGATTGGTCCAAAAGACTAGCACCCCCTTTTGGAACTTCTTTATTATTAATGCTTCACAAAGTACAATCTTTGAGGTCCTCATCTCAACAGCACTCTCAAGCATATTTTCCTGAGATTGATGCCCTTGAACTTTGTTTATAGACCTTGGGCCTTCCAAAAGTAGTGTACATGAAAAGCTTCACGTCTAAAAGTATATGGGTCCCAAAATTTAGCACTAATCATGAAAATTCTTACATGTGCCACGTCAACATCTGTACGTTATTTGGGGGTTTTTGGCTTTATTTTAATATCGAGTGTCCCTTTAGGCCCTATCAAACGGGAACCCATTAGTGGAAGAACTTATAAAATCTTTGGTCTTTATTTTCAAGTCTCTCGGCTAGGCTCTGCAAGTTGGTAGCAGTTCTCTTCATATTTCAATAGGGCTCTAACCTCTTTTTTGTCAGTATATCCTTTAGGTCATGCCACATCATCACTTTGTGAAAAATGCCCCCTGTAGTATTTATATCTGATGATAGCCTTATTGCAGGTCTATCTTTGTAAAGTATAACACTCCATGGAGTCAATCTATCAGATCATCCATGCATAAGAGGAGATACTTATTCTTCACGGTTAGCTTATTCACCTTGTAATCCATGCAAAAATGTATGGTGTTATCCTTCTTTTGAGAAAGTAATAGAGGTGCTCCCCACAAGGATTTACTTCACCAAAAAACACCCCTATCAAGATAATACATTAGCTATCGCTGAATCTCGTCCTCTAAAGTTTTACTAAATCGATAGGGTTGCTTTGAAAAAGGTTGACTATCAGCCACTACTTCAATGGCATGATCTACTCCTCTCGAAGGTGGAAAGCCAAGAGATATATTGTTAAGAAAAACATCCTTGAAATTGGTTATGACTTCTTAGGTAAGGGTGGACTCATCAGATTCCCAAAGTGTAACAGAAGAACAAGAAACATTTTTACAAAATTCAATGGTTGAAGTACCAAGTAATAAATGAATCGAACCATGCATGGTATACACTAATAAAAGTCGACACCAAAATACTTTGTGTCCTTAAACATTTCCAATGCAGTAACAATTGATATTGCAAACCCATTATTTACAAAAATCTGATTACAAAGCAAAATAGACACGTGAGGCATGTCTTGCTTAACAATGAATTGTTTTTCAAAAATCAAGAAAAAGAATATCAATTTTCACCTTCACACATGCTCATGAGAAGAAAAACAGATAATTAAACAACCTTATGTAAAAAATTATATGAAATTGAGGTTATCCAACTTGAACGAGTCCATAGGTGTGCACATGGTCCTTCTACAGCCAAGTTGGCTTTGATACCATGAAACGAACACATGGAAGGGATATCCTAGTTACACGGATTGCATATTGGCACATGTCAAACGAACCATCGGACCATAGCCACCATCCAAAAGCTCCCACGTTCTAGGCCAACATTCGAGGATGTAGGCATGCACCTATGAGGTCGAGCATCCCAAACCACCCGGCCTCACCTCTTCGAGGTGACCTCACACACTCCTAGCCTTAAAGTCTAACCACTGGCACTCTACAAGTGGGGGTTGATAGTTACAAATGAGGCCTTTGCCTCCTTTTATAAAAGTGACCGACAACATCAATTGGGTTCACACTATGTCCACCCAGACACTGGGCACCCATACCAACGATGTCATAGACTCGACCACCTCTCTTGTAAGCAGGACATAACAACATGGATCCAAATTTTGCAAACATCTTTGACTGATTGTAGAGCAGGTTAAGAAATAAGGTCTTGATGGAGTGCCTTTGTCCACCTTTTTGGGGGCATTGTAGCATGGACACCACCTTGAAAGGAGTGGAGGAATATTTCCATTGGCCAAGGCTCAAAAACAATGTGGAAAAGTTTGTTGGTGGTTGTCTAGTGTGCCAAAAGGTCAAGACTGATTGGCGTAAGGCACGTGGTCTCCTACAATGTCCT
Organism: Adiantum capillus-veneris; assembly: GCF_014529385.1. NCBI lineage: Eukaryota > Viridiplantae > Streptophyta > Polypodiopsida > Polypodiales > Pteridaceae > Adiantum > Adiantum capillus-veneris. The sequence continues at coordinate 6,983,713 of NC_140960.1, read as the reverse complement.
ACAATGTTTACCTATTCCTAGCTGATTTTTAATCTTCCCAAGACTCAAATAGGGCATGTTGGCAGTTTGGACAGTCATCAAATGATTCAGTAAATAGGCCCACTTTATTTTGGTAAAGAAGACAATTAAAGCCGACCATTTGGCTAAGTTGTTTATCTCACAAATTTTTAGATTACATGGTATGCCTGAATCTTTAGTTTGAGATAGAGATCCATGTTTCACAAGTTTGTTTTGGAGGCAATCTGGGAGAATATAGGCACAAGGCTTAAATTCTTGTCCTTCTTTAACCCACAAATAGATGGGTAATTTAAGATATCCAATTCAGTAGTCTTGGACTTATTAGAGTCATACATCTCCGATCAAATGACTCAATGGGAGAAGTATTTTCACTTTGTGGAGTTTTCCTACAATAGCACAGTCCATATGTCTATGGAGAAGGAACCATTTGAGATTATTAAGGGTGTCAAGAAGGTTCCACCTATTTTGAGCACCAAAGATAAAATATTCGAAGCAAATCAATATACCAAAGGTACAGGCGGATTTGGAGAAGTCTCAAGCACTACAGCTAAAGAAAGATGATTGGGTGCTATTGCAGTTTGAGAAGGCACACCTAAGGAAATAGAAGTGTAGGGAGAGGCTTTTCCCAAAGCTAAGTATGTGATACTATCACCCAATCAAGGTTAAGAAAAGATAAATGATGTTTACTTCAGATTGAAGCTACCAAACAAATCAAGAATGAAGCAAGAATACCCGTTCTCAGCAATAGGTATCATAAATTTCAGCCAAATTGGCTCATGAATATATGCATCTCTATGCATCATAATAGTCTCTCAAGAGAGAAAACAATATGAACTTTTCCGATTTATGTGCTTGTTATAGTTCATAACTAATAAAACATCTCCGAGAGGGGGGGGGGGACCAACCCATCTTCTAGTCCCTAGTGCTATGTTCTTTTTCTGCATTATGTTTCTTGATATTACTTTGTGCGGAATCTTTTGTGGAATTGCTAAATTAACTTTAAAGTATTTAAGTGCATGCTTCCATTTTGGTTATAGTGGTATTAGCACAAGGTCCTCTCTATTCCTTTCCTAAGACAATTCTTGGCAGAAACATATCCATTAAGGAAGTACAACCAAAAAATATTGAGCACCTCATGAAGTAGATGGAAGAACAGCAAGCTGCTCTCACTCAGCCAAAAGTACAATAAGTGCTTAAGACCCTTGAAAAATAGAAAGCAAAGATGGTGGAGGAGCCATCTCAGAATCCCCCACAACCAACTCAAGATATATCACAAACTGGGGCTCCAACATAGCCCTAGAGGGATCCTAGAGTGGAAACTTCCCAATAGCATGAAGAGATCTTCCCTCATCACCTAGTTACTCTCCAAATTACTCCTTTATGAAGAACTTGGACGATATATTCCCTGACAAAGAGTTGCAGATATATCTAGAAGAGGTCGTAAAGTAACCAAGAGAAGCAAAAGAACAAGACCCCAACAAAGGAAGGGTTGACACCAAATCTTTGTGCACAAAGATTCCAAAGCTATTTCCAAGAAGCGGTCCTAATAGCACAAGAAGAAGAAGTAGATACTAAAGGGGTGGGACAATTTGAATGGGCAAAGAGTCCTGATCTTGTTTGATCCATGCTCGACAAAAAAATTCATTTCGCTGGACACCTCAAAATCTCTCAGTCACACCATTGTTAAAAGAAAAAGAAGTGTCTTTCTTCTTACTTGATTTTTGTCAAAGAGAGTGAGATGAGTGGTGAAAATGTTTTTATCAAAATTGGATAAAGATCACCTAACATTTATTAATCAATATAAGAATTGATTTATTTACACTCTCCCAAATGAATTACCTCCTAAAAGATACGAAGATCATCATATCAATCTAATTTCAGATAGTTCACCTCCAAATCAGCCACCTTACAGAGTTAGTCTCCTACAACAAGAAGAAATTCTCAAACAAGTAAATGAACTTTTGGAGAAGGGTGCCTTGGTACTTCTCCTTATTATTAATCAGTATTGCTTGCTCAGAAGAAAGATGACACTTTTTGAATGTGCATTGATTATCTTTCTCTAAACAAGATAACGATAAGAATCTATTTTTGACTCCTCGAGTCGATGATTGTTATGGGCTCATGCCTTAATCGATGTGCAATAATGAGAACATGCAGTGCAGGAATAAAGACAACAAAGAACTGCATATTAAACTATAGAATTATAAAGTGGAAGCACTAAAAACACCATAACTGACAAAAAAAGAGTATTGCTCTCTATGCATTCATCATCAACATCAAGATACACACGCCCAAAAGCAGTATAACTACTGAATAACTAAAAATTGCATGACTATCTCATGAACAACTACCCTCTCTCACCATAAGACTCTTCAGGTAAATAAAACTACTTAGGCACTTATGTAAATATGCCCTTAACGTTCAAAGGCTCAACCTTAGCTACAACCAAAAAGTAAGTAAAAGGTAATTATTCACATGTGAGGCACTAACACCTGTCACACCTAGTAGGAAATGTTTAACAAACATTGTAAGAACCCATCCCTTGATCAAAAACATCAAAATCAAAATGATCCTCTGCTTCAATCTATTGCTCCTTTGCATCTGCACCTTCAACATCAGTTGTCTTGCTAAACTCCCTAATGTCTGCATCCACTTCAATTGCTTCAATAGTCTTCTTACCCGGCATGTCCTTCACATTATTCAGTAGTTGGTCTTAATTTTCTGTTGTTCACCTGTGTTTTTTGCTTTTGCAACTGCAACTATGATTGCATCTTCAGTCGACTCATCTGCACTTCATTCTGAACTTTATCCAACATCGCAACATCATACTGAAAATTCATTTGGTCAGGTTGATCATGTGCTTGCTTCTCCAATTGCTTCTCCATCTGCTCATACTGCTTTTTCAATAACAAATTATCCTCCTTTGCTTCTTCCTATACAAATCCTTGATAGGGCTTACTGACCACATCATACATTTTGACTTTGATATGCTCCCAAACTCATCTACTCCATCATTTCAGTTTTCATTTTCTCTACATCTCCTAAGTTTAAGTACCAACCTTCGACATCCAATTCTTCTTCTGACATCTGTCTTATCTTCTCCTCCACTTTTCTACAGGCTGTAAGTCTACTTAGCAACACCCTATTACTGCTTTCTAGGTTAACATTTAAACTAGCCATTTTAGTCAACTGTTCCTACAGCACTTGAAACCATTCCTCTCTCCATTGACTAATTTTAACTGAAATTTTCTCTCTGGTTGCTACCACCTCTTTGTAGTAGGTTAACTGTTGTTGCATTAGTTCACAATGTTAGTCAGTTCCCTTACTTTCTCTTGCAATGTCACAATTTCAGTTTCCTTCTTCTTGCCTCTGAGTGCTCCCTCCTTTATTTGATTCAATTCACTATGGAGACCATCCTTCTCCCTGTTCAATAGTGTTAGGTCCATAGACTACTGCTCCACATATTATTTCACCAAATACAATGCCTATTGAACTTCAACAAATGACACATTTGAAATAATTCTTAGCAATACTAGTTTGTTCCATGCCACAAAATCCACCCTTGTCTACAATTGCTTCCCCTACAGTTTTCTCTTTCATTCTTTACTTCATTAGCGTAGTAGCCAATTTGAAATCCCTGGCCTTGTTGATTGCGACTTTCCCAGTCCGTTTTCTCTCTCTCTCTCTCTCTCTCTCTCTCTCTCTCTCTCTCTCTCTCTCTCTGTCTCTCTCTCTCTCTCTCTCTCTCTCTCATCACACCTCGTCGCTTTCTCGCTCCACCCACTGCGCACCGGCTTGCCCCACCGTTTTGATTTTAAAACCAATCTTAGCTAACATTGGGACTATTGGTTTCTCACTTGGTTCCAAATCAGATGTAGGGGATAAATCCCCAAACTCCCTGTCCAACCTTTCCTTAACTGCTTCCAAAGAATCCATCCTGGAATAACCTGCATCCATCAAACTTTCCACATCCTTGGTCATTTGAATTGTTCTTTGGTCCTGATGTAACTTTTTCCTATTCTCTCTCCTTTGTATAAACCATGATTTTTCAGGTAACTGTCCTGACATCTGAAAATTTTTGCCTTGCAAAATACTCTTGTTATTAACATACAAAAAAATTGTAGCCAAATAAGGCCCCACTTTGGTATTTCTATCCTTCCTCCTCTGCTTTATGTAAATCTCAAACTTAATCCTGTCATATAGAATATTGGCCCATCCCAACCTTCTATCACTCTCTATTGCCATCAAAATGCCATAATTCTATCGACTTATGTATTCAGACTTCACCAAGAGAAAAACCCTCTGGATGAACCACCCTGCCTGCTACAATTTAGCATGAAATTTCATCCTTGACAATTGGTAATAATGTCTTTCACCTTGAAATGGACCAAAGGCTTTGGCCAATACCTTATTAGTAGCTTTAGCCACCTCATTGTCATCTGTAGTCAAAATGTCAAACACCTTGGCAGCCAATTTCTCTGTTAGATAATCTTCCCCAAAGATGTGGCCATCATTCAGTTGAAGATGCTTCAGATACACTGGTGCCATTTGATTTTTCCTCGAGCTTACCCATGGTAACGTTGCAAACTCCAACATACCTATTTTCCCCGACCATGCAATATTCTTCATATTCTCAAGATCATACCTGAAATCCAAAAAATGTATAATTTGAGAAGACCTCCTCCTTACAAGGAGGTAACATCTTGGTTGACGTGACCATTTCATGCTCCTCCTTTGAACTCAAGTAATGAACCATCAATTTTTGGTAACCAAGCGTACCACCATTGGTACATCGTCATCCTCCACTCGCAAATTCAAACCAGCAGCAACAAGAGTGTTGTGCAAGCTTCACATTCTTTCAACCTCAAAAAAACATAGAGTATTCTTAGTTGTAGCACTCTTGCAAGCACTCACCCTCTCAAGTACTTCGCATGCATAAATGGTCCCCATATCAATGGTATCATTAATATGACGAGAAACTCAATTGCCTGTTGTTTCTCCCGAAAAAATCTTAAGCTAAATCCATTCACATGTTTAGACATGAGTTGACCTGCCACATCAGCCAAAATAAAAGTGTTGGGCCCCACACACCAAACAATTTGGAATGGCCCTACATATCGCACCTTCAATTTTCCAAGTCTAGGTCCCAGCTTACTATTATAGACCATGACCCAATCTCCTTTAGCAAAGAGCTTGAACTTGATGTTCCTGTTAATCCAAGCCTGCCTCCTTGTCTGGATGAGTTCTGCAATATACACACTGTAAATTCTATCCTCCTCCAAATTCAGTAATGCTTCTTTCTTGTAGTTTATTGAATCTTCAAGAGACGGTCTTTCCTGAATTGCAACCTTGAGACTTGGTACTAAAAACTCCATAGGAACTACTACTTCCAATCCGTACATCAACCTGAATGGTGTCATGCGAGTAGTCACCTTAAATGTTGTCCTGAATGCCCAGAGTGTTGAATCCAACTGCTCATCCCAATCTGTCCTATTCTTATTCACCAACTTCTTGATTATCCTGATTAAGATTTTGTTGGTACTTTGTGCCTACCCATTTTCTTGAGGATAATACACAGTTGATTTCTTGTGCAGTATCATGTGTAATTTTGTTAGTTTACTGATCACTTTGTTGATGAAATGGCCTCCCTGATGAGAAACCAACTCAATAGGAAATTTAAACCCGGTCATAATATTTTTGTACAAAAAATTATCCACATTCCTTGCTTTGTTATCCCTTAAGGCCATAGATGCTACCCATTTTGTGCAGTAATCAGTCGTCGCAACCAAGATGTACCTCTTTTGTGTGAACCTTGCAGGTGGCTTGATGAGACCAACAAAATCTAATCCCCACCTTTTGAAATGGTTCCAAAGGTAGGATAGGTTGCAAGGGCATTGTGTTCACATTCAATGGTCTACCCTCTCTTTGGCATAACAGACACTCCTTAGTAAATTCATGAGCATGCTTTATAATAGTTGGCCACCAAAGCCCAGCCTAAAATATTCTTCTGGCAGTTACGTATCTTAAGAAATGCCCTCCAAAATTTCTTACATGGGCTTTTGCCAGTACTGCTTTTTGTTCAAACTCACGAATACATCTTCTGATGACCTCATCAATCCCTTTTTTATACAAGACTCTAGTAATGACTGTAAAAGGTTTACCTCTTAATGCTAGTCTTTTCCTCTGATCCTTAGACATTCCTTCAGGCAACACACTTTCAGTCAAGAACTGAAGCATATCATCATACCATTCCCTTGAATTCTCAATCACCTAAAGTAGAAACAACTCTACATCAGGCAATTGATTAGGCACTTCTGAAGAATCTTCTTCTCCTGTTTCCAATCTACTCAAGTAATTAGCTACTACATGAAGTCTGCCTAGAGTATGTATCACCACATAATCAACCTCCTGTAATAGCAATATCCACCTGGATAACCTCCCTGAAAGGTGTGGGTTATTCACTAAGTAGATCAGTGCCTACTGATTTACATGAAAAATTACCCTATTTGCCAATAGCTCATGTATGAACTTCTGTAGTGCATAAATCATCCCCAAGCACTCCCTTTCGATAACTATGTAGTTTTTCTTTGTAGGTGTCAGGACCCTACTTGCATAGTAAATAGGCATGAACCAACCCCTGTTGGTCTCTTGCATTAATGCTGCACCCACTGCTACATGAGATGCATTCACAAAAATGTGAAATGGAAACATCCAATCAGGAAAAATCAAAACTAGTGCTACAGTCAAATATTCTTTAGAATCCTAAATGCTTTTCTCTGATCGTCTCCCATTTCAAATACAATATCCTTATTTGTAAGCTTTGTTAATATGTGCATACATGAGCCAAATACCTCAAAAACCTATTATGCCACTTAACTTGGCCCAAAAATCTTCTCAATTGCTTAATTGTTCTCGATTTTAGTGCCTTACTGATAGCCTCCACCTTTCTTGGGTCAATAGACACCTCTTCTTCAGAAATCACATGTCCTTAAAGAACTCCTATTTTTACTACAAATGCACATTTGGCTAGGTTCAATGACAGTCTGAACTCCTTGCATTTTAAAAAACACAACCTCAAGTGCTCAAGATGCTCTTGCTTCTTTCCAAAAACACTAAAATCATCCAAGAAAACCCTCATGAGTGTTGTGAGGAATTCATCAAACACTCTTTGTACCACTTTCTTAAATGTAGATGGAGCATTTTTCAATCCAAATGTCATCATATTACTGGCATAAATTGCCCATTCAGTCACAAAAGCTCTTATATCCCCGTCTTCAAGTGCCATTGAAATTTGGTTATAGCCACTAAAACATCCAGAAAACTATAATTCTCATGTCCCGCTACTGCATCCAGTAGTGTATCACAAAAAGGTAAAGGGAAATGGATCAGTCATTGTAGCTGCATTCAAATTCTTGTAGTCCACACACACCCTGATCTTTCCATTCTTCTTTGGAACTACAACGATGGTGACAGCCAAGTAACCTCATCCAAAGGATAAATGAAACCTACAGCTAACAATTTTTCAATCTCTTCTTTAACTTGTTTGGCATAACTAGGATTTATCATGTACCTTTGTTATAGAACTGGAATTGCATATGCTTTGGGATTAATTTTGTGTTGACAAAATTAGCATCCACTGCTTTCATATCTGTGTATTTCCGTGCAAAAACATCCTTCAATTCTAACAACAATTCCTTTAGTTTATGATTAAACTCCTCATCTAGATATGTTGACACCTTCACTGTCTATGATTCTTCTTGAGTATTTAGATTCAATTCGTGCAGCTCATCCTAAGTTGCCCTAGCAGTTCTTTCCATATGATGTTCAAAGGCTCTTTCTACCTACTTCACTGCTTCAATGGATTCCTCCTCCTCTTTTTTCTTTTCAATGTAAATTCTTCAATAGGTCATTACCCATTTTGGTATTTGATTGCTTACCCTCCTCAACAATCACTAGTTTTTGAGTTATTGATTGTACCCCATCATCTTTTGGCTGTAACACATACTTGGTTGTTATATTTTTCACATTAACTTTAAAGATAGGTACAACTCATGAGTTGGTTCTAAGAAATTCTTCCTCTACATTGTTTTCAATCTCTGTTACCATATTTAGTCCTTCTACATGCAAACCAGGTGGTATTACCTTTTTTGCATCCATCTGCATTCTAACTTTCTTCTTTCCTCTTTTGATCACTATGGAGTCTACTCCTCATAACTGTTTTACTCTTGCTGCTCTTAACCAAGGCCTTCCCAACATCATTGGATAAGAGCAAGCAGACTCTTCTAGCACGAGAACTACAAAGTTGGCTACAAACTGCAGTCCCCCAACTGAGATCTACATATTCCTCAAAATCCTTAAAGGTTGAACCTGTCTCTGGTCAGTCATCTTCACCTGAAAAGGTGTTGGATCCCATTTCAAGAGATTCAGACGTTTGCAGGTTGACTCCTCGAGAATATTAACTTCTGACCCCCATCCAAGAGCACACCTGGAAAAAACACATTTCCAATAGATGCCCCTACTACTGGTATCTTGTAATCAACATCCATAGGTAGTAGGACTTCACATAATTCCCACAAAAACTTTCCTCAACTATCCTTCTTATTCCTTGATTCATTCCTTCTACTTCTTTAGTCAGTCTTTTCAACAATTTTTATAAAAATGTAGGTACCAACCTCAACATTTTCTTTACAATAATTGCTATTGGAGCTGACAACAAAGCTTCATAAAATTCATCACCACTATCCTACCCCTTTAGTACTGTCTTTCTTCCCTCTAATGCTCTTCTCCCTTGGCCAGCCAAGGATCCTACAACAAAATTCCATTCTTTAGGTGGTATACTACCTCTTTGGGACACTTGCACTTCCTTGAGTGCTCTTGTTCTTACACTGCTTTTGGCTCCTTCCAATTTAGACTACCTTGATCTTATTTTTCTTGCACAATTTCCTTTCCTGGCTTTGCTTTTGAACTTGTTACAACCATGACTTCAGTGCCTCCACTGCTCTCTGGAATATCCTCACTTTGGATACAAGTCGCATAGTCACAATTGTAATGGTTAGATATTCCCCGAGCAAACTGACACTCCTGTACTTTTTGATCAATAATCTATTCCTCCTTATGAAACTCTACCCTCTCTTGAGTCCATTCTTTGCCAGTCCATTCTTCCTCAATCCATTCCTCCAACATCACTAAATTGGCATGACCTGGAGGTCTTTGTTGCTGTTGTGGTGGAGGTTGTTGATTTTGTTTCGGAGGTGTATTGTTATTGTTGTTATTTTTATTATTGTACTTGATAATAGGAATACCCCTATCATTCTTGTGTCTACACCACAATTCAAAATCAAGTCCTTGTCTATGTCCCACAACTCCACAATAATTGCATTGTAAACTGTTGCATATTGTTCTAACCTTTGTTCTGATACCCCAAATTATTTGGGTTTTGGAACCTTCTTTGAGGTGCAGGTCCTTGATACCTTCTATTAGGACCATGAGGAGCTATCACATTTGCAGATGCCTCCCTCATCTTTTGAGTAATATGCTCATGTCTTCTTTTCCTAAAATCTGGATTATAATAACAATTTTCATACGCATGCCCAAACCTTTGACATACCTGACAATATGGTTTCCTTGACATTCCAAATTGGCTCATGCTAATTGTCTGTAGTTTATCCTAACTAGTTTTGTTGACTGCATCTACAGTCACTACTTCCTTTCCTTGCTTCTTTTCCTTCTTATGCTTACCCTTATCCTTATTCTGCTTCTTCTTTTCCTGCTTCTTCTTCTTGACTAACCAATATTCATCATCAGTATCAATTTCTTCTTCATTATCCTGATCCAATTCTTCATCCTTTGATCCGAATATGAATCTGAATCCTTACTCTACTTTTTCTTCTTTTTCTTTAGTTCTACCTTACCTCCATATCTTCTTTCAGTTCTTCTAGCTGCTTCAACCAAATCATTAAAATCATATGCATTTGCAAATGGAGGTCTCCCTGCTATTGCACTTTTGAAATCATTTCAGAGCCCCTTACAAAAGTACTCTCCCAACTGCTCCATGGACGGTTGATGTGTTGCTTCAAGCCTATTATTCAAATTTTTGAACTTCTACGCATAATCTTTGACCAACAAGTCTTTTTGTTTCAATTCTTCATCTTCTTCAAAATATCTTCAGGTGTTTTATCTTCCCTGAACCTTAATAAAAATCTTTGTTTCAAATTATTATAGTTAGCACCGATGGCCATGCCATACTGCAAGAACCAATCCATGGCTTTGCCCTGCAATTTTGTTGCAAAATGTTCCTTCTTCATCGCATCCAGATGTAATTCCTCATAACCACTTGCATACCACCTTGTTTGAAACTGACCAACATGGATATCAGCATCTTGTGACTTTCACTTGTTGAACTTTGTCGTGCCCACTTTGGGATTTGGTGCAGCGACTGGAGGTATTGGATTTGCTCTAAGCGCTCTTACCAAGAGTGGATTGAAAGGTAAGGTAGGTGCCCTTGTTGGTACAAACTATAAATGTCTTCTTGCCCTTAAGACTGTCTGAGCTAGTGCAATACATTAACCAATTGTCCCAAAAGTGGGTTTGTTGTGAGAGAAGTTGTTTGTTGGCCTTGTTGGTTTGTAGGCGGGGTCTCTTGTAGCTTGTGTTTAGGTCCTTGCAATTTAGTCCCCACCCCAACAATTTCTACTCCTGCAAGCTACCCCCCTTACAAGTTCTTCTTGGTCATTACTACTAGACTCGTCTTCTTGCCTTCCACTTGCAGAGAATTCTCTTCTTAATCTAAACCTTGTGCCATATGAGTGTTGTGGTACATTGAACCCTTGCTCTGGTTGACTCGTGCATTGCTTCTTATCTTCTATCTTAAGTACTATACCAACACTTTCGTTTCATACAGGCTATAACACAAAGGCAAATTGCAGGCACCAAATGGTAAAAATGACAGAATTTCAATTTTGATTTCTCTTGGAAACTTTGGAAAAAAATCCTCCAAGAATTTTGTTGCATACTCCTCACACTCTTCCTGTGGGGTTACCCAATTCAAGAATTCCCTCAAATGGTCTATGTCAACAACATGTCAATACCCTGCTGTCTTCCTAAATGCCATATGGTTCAGACTAAATTCAAAACAACCACAGGATGGCCAAAGTGTTAGGGTTTCATAGCCCTAACAGATGTGCACTAATGAGAACATGCAGTGCAGGAATAAAGATGATAGAGAATTTCATATTAAACTATAGATCTGTAAAGTGGAAGCACTAAAAACACGATGACTGACAAAGAGAGAGTATTGCTTGCTATGTAATTATCATCAACATCAAGATACACACGCCCAAAAGCAGTACAAATGCTGAATAACTAAAAACTGCATGATTGTCTCATGAACAACTACCCCCTCTTTCCATAAGACTCTTTGGGTAAATATAGCTACTTAGGCAATTATTTAAATATGCCCTTAAGGTTCAAACCTTCAATCTTAGTTACAACCAAAAAGTAAGTAAAAGGTAAATATTGACATGTCAGGCACTAACATTGATATCTTAGACAAGCTACAAGGGGCATGAATTTTCAGTCGTATAGACCTCAAAAGTGGCTACCATCATATTTTTAAAGACATACATAAGATTGCATTCCATACAACCTTCAGATTGCACAAGTTTTTAGAAATGCCTTTCACCTTACAATTGAATGATGGATCAAATCTTTTTCCTCATCAACAATTCATAGGAATCTTCCTTGATGACATTTTGATCTTCTATCACATGGAGAAAGAACATAAACAACACTTGCAAACTGTGTTCAGAGAATTGCAATAGCATAGACTTCAAGTTAATGCTAAGGAGAGTTAATTTTTCTTAACAGAGATTCATTATGTGGGACACATAGTCTCCCATAATCAAGTGTGCATGGACCTCCCAAAGGTTCAAGCTATTTTAGATTGGCCTCAGTCTGCTTTAGTTCATGATGTCCAAAGTTTCCTTGGACTCTGTTTCTACATAGATGTTTTATTCACCATTTTGTACATGTTGCTACACCTCTTCATGATCTCGCAAAACAAAAGACACCCTTTTTATAGAGGTCTAAACAAAAGGAGACTTATGAAAGCTTAAGTACCTTCTCACCTATGGACCAATCCTCATTGTACCTAATCTTTGAAACTTGTTTGAAGAGCAGTGCGATTCTTCAAGCGATTCCATTGGATCAATTCTTAATCAAGAAGGCCAGACAACAGCTCATGAAGTAGGCAACTTCGTGATGTAGAGCTTCATGCTTTCATATATGAGAAGAAAGTCATGGCAATTATTCATGCTCTCTCAGTTTGGAAGCACTACCTTCTGAAAGTAGATTTTATAATCAAGACATATTATCAAAGTCTTTGATAGTATCTCTCCTGAAGTAAGTTGTCTGAGAAACAACTAAGACAGGCCAATTTCCTCTCCATGTGCCACTTTCAAATACTACACACCTCTAGAAGCAAGAAAATGGTTGTTGATGCTCTCTCTTGACGGCCCCAAGTAATGCTATAACGAGCATACATCATCAAAAGTTCAAATCTCTACCCAAGATGTATCTAGACCATTCCAATTTTGGTGAAATCTGGCAATTGTTACAACTTCATACTGAATTTTTTTGCCTATTCTATTAAGGATAGTTATCTTTATTTTCACCAGACTCTATGTGGCACGAACACTTAGAACAAAGGTGATCGATGAAGCCCATGCTTCTCCTTACACAAGACACAAAGGCATAATGTCCACAATATGTCCGAGAATAAGTACCATGCCAAAAAGCTAAGTATGATTGCCATAAAATGCCAGGCTTACTTCAACCCCTATCAGTACCTCAAGTACCCTTGGAAAGTATTTCCATGTATTTTATAATTGATTTTCCACAGACTTTGAATGGAAATGATGTAGCTTGGATTATTATAGCCAAATTTAGTATGCAAGCTCATTTCATTTCATTGAGAAAGACCATCAAAGCTGATCACATGGCTAATATTTTTTTGGCCAGATTTTTGAACATCATGGTTTGTCTAGAACGATTATTAGTGATTGTGACCACGAGTAATCGGGAATTTTTGGCGAGCACTTTTTACAAAACTACAAATTAAGCTAAATTTTTCTTTAGCTTATCATCCTTAGACAGATGGACAAAGCAAAATTTCCGTTTCCACAATCCTAGACATTTTAAAGTGCTATGTCTTCGATAACCAACGAGAATTGGAGAAGTGTCCCCCTCTCGCAAAATTTTCCTATAATAACATTGTGCATTCCTCTATAGAAAAATATATTTTTGTGGTTATATTTGGCAATCCACACCTTTCCGCAATGCTTCTCACCAAGGATAAGATATTCACAGCTCATGAATTTGTTCAAGACATAGATACCGCTTACATGCAAGTGAAACGCGCTATCCTTAGATCTCAAGAAAATCATAAGAGAGCTATAAATAGACATTGTTGTGATCTCAAGCTATAGTTGAAGAACAATTTGTTCGTCTCAAGTTTGACAAAGCCAAACTTAATAAATAGGCCAATTAGAAAGGAAAAGTTGTAAACCTTTCCAACAAATATTTTGGCATGTTTAAGATTACAATATAGATAAACTGAGTTGCATTTAAATTGGATCTTCTAGAGATGTGAAATCCCATAATTCTTTTCACATGAGCCTTCTGCTACCCTTCATTGGTGAACCTCTTGCAAAACCAATTTAAAAAAGGTCCTCCTGAGGTGGATAAAATTGAAAAAATAGTTCTTCTAAAAGAGATTATCCACCATCAAGAGTGCCACCTAACGTCTGGAAGGACTCCTCGTAAGTATTAAGTAAAGTTCATGAATTACTATCCTCTAGATACTCAATGGATGAAAGAATCAAAATTAAACAATTTTTGAGGCATCCTCCATAAGTATCATGAATCCCTACAGTTGAGAACAACTAACTATTGAGAAGCCAGAGGGATGTAATATTTTTAGCTATGGCTACAGATGATGAAAATTATTCTTGTGCACATAGGATTTATGAATATATTGGTACCAATTAATAATTTAAATGAATGGGTAAAATTTTTGATACAATGTGTGATATGAAAATTTATCTGTGTGATAAGTAGAACCATAGGTGGACGTAGTGCATAATAGATCAAAATAAGCACATAAACAAGATGGTGTCCCCAATTCGCTCTGAAAAGTTGCATATTTTCACTGTGGCTACCCAAGAAAGTGGTTGGTCGGACACGATGTAAGTAGGTCTCGGTGAGACCAAATAGACTAAGCAAGAGAGACATGGCAACAACAAAGCTCATTATGCTCTAGATCGGTCAAAAAGGCAAGTTTTAACGCTCCTTCTTAACTTTAAGATTTGAAACCTTAAAAAAATGAGTGGTCGGGTCAGTATGAAAGTGGTCAATTTTGTAACATTGATATAAGACTAAAAAAACAATTATAGCATGTCTTTAGAAAGAGCCAAAATTGAAAACTTTACGAGCCTTCCCTCTCTCTCTCCCTCTCTCTAGTGCCATCAGGCATGGCTCAATAAAATACACACACACACACACACACACACACACACAAGAAGATCTCTCTTAGTGCTCAATTTAACCCTCTCTCTCTCTCTCTCTCTCTCTCTCTCTCTCTCTCTCTCTCTCTCTCTCTCTCTCTCTCTCTCTCTCACCAAAAATTCCTTGCTCAGAGCTCATGTAAGGGTAGCCTGTGCAAAACCTATGCAACTTGCGACGAAGGTGATAGACAACCATTAAAGCTTGGGTGCGTCTTCACGGGGACTAGCCACACTTAGACAAGCGTAGTATTGGTTGTTCACTCAATTTTTTAGCACCATGTTGAATTTGAGTCATAAATTACAGCCAAGGCACTCCCATTTGAGTTCCCCATAAGCGAGGAGACAATAGTACAAATTGCTCTTGACAAGAAAATGCTAGAACAAAGCAAAAATAGCCATTCTTAGCTATAGGTATGATGAATTCCAGCCAAATTGGCCCATGAATACATGCATCTCTATGCATTAGAATATTCTTTCAAGATAGGGAAAATTATAAACTATTCCGCTTTATGTACTTATAACAGTTTAGAACTAATAGAAAATCTCCTCAAGAGGAAAGACAAACCCATCTTCTTGTCCCTAGTGTTGTGTTCTTTTCTTCATTGTTTTTCTCACCATTACTATGTGTGGAATCCTTTGTGAAATTTCTAAATTAACTGTAAAGTATTTAAGTGCATGCTTTCGTTTATGTGTCATCAAGACATCCGTGAAAATATTAGCATGGTCTAGGTGTGATTGCTAAATAAGTTACAATGATCCTGATTCTCATCTAAGATCTCGACTGGAGTAGTGATGTGAATTTCATCTTCGTGCAAGAACTAGTGTTTGTCCTATGTCTGTTTTGCAAGCGGAATCAGGGCGATTACAAATTTTTCAAGAGAGAGGTATGTCACAAAATGATGTTGTGGCATGGCCTAAAGGAGAAAGGCCGGACAAAAGGAGGTATAAAGTCTAGCAAAAGAAATTGAAAGTGCTAGAAAAAGTTTTACCAACTAACAAAAATAATCCGAGTGGCCAAGAGGGGTAGACGTTAAATCCCTAACTCTCTCGACTTTAGGAACCCAGCCAATGGGCCTAAATTTACAGGGATTTCATATTCACGTAATCACATGTTTTTTCTTGTGATCACTATGTTAATTTACAAAATTCTCAATTCACAACTCTTCATATTCACAAAAAATGACCATGTGACTTGAAGGCTACCAACCGGTCATGTCATTTTTTCCCGTCGGGCAAATAGCCCTTTGGGGCCCTCCGGGATATAGCCCTAGCTCTTTGAGCCCTCCAAGATACATCCATGGCCCTCTCAACATCATGAGGGGCCCTTCAAGAAACATCAAGGGCCCTTTGGGAAACATTAAGGGTGTGGTCACATGATGATCTGTTTTTCGTAAATCATAATCGAGACAACTATGCCTCTCTTCAATCAAGCGCATGCTAACACGCCCTCTGTTGTGGTTGTGGGTGTCATTGGTAGTTGGAGGTGAAAAACAACGGCTTGACCCATCTGCCCATGGAGAAAAAGAGAGAAATAGCCCGCGCATGTGTTCCCAAACCTGAGTGTGATAATTGCTACCCACTCTCAACCGGCCACTTTCCAAACTGCCTAAATGTGAGGCACTTTGGTAGTAAAATTTTATAGGCTCCATTGTAAAATTATGCCAAAATGGGCATAGTTACAAAAGGGTGTGCTTGGTAGAATGGACTTGGCATAGTAGGATTCGTGTGATTACAAAGGGGGCTTCAATTATCCTCCTAAATAACTGATAATTGAGCCTCCTGTGACCACCACCTAATACACTGACAAAAGTGACATGTAGGAAAAAAAAAGCAAAATAGCATGAAAAAATTTATAATGACTCGAGGAGCACTCCATTCCAACAATAGAAACGAGTCCCAAGCACTTGCACCACCTAAAACCGTCACAAGAATGCTTCCTACCCAAACCTTCTTCCACGCGGATAGACACCAGGGGAGGTAACTAGTCATGAAATACAGGTACATTGGTGGAGTGATGAGGAGCACTCCATTTCAGCAATAGAAATAAGCCCCAAAACTTGCACCATTTACATGATAAAGCTCAAGGATAATAGCTCTAGTGAGGACTCTAGAGAGTGTGCCAAAAGGGATGTCTGAGAGGATGGGCCATTGTTTATCCGACCTCCTATTACATACATAAATAAGGAAACCAACAGAAGTTTAGTAAAGAGTGACATCGGCAGGATCATCAACATCATGAAGACTTAGTTTTAAACCTGTTTCCATGGGAGTTGCAAGCAATCTTCAAGTCCAAACTTACATAGCAATGTCTCTATGTAACTTGTCTAATACAAGGAAATACCACTGTCACACTGCTTAAAGTGTATATAGAGTAATGATGCAACAACCCAAATATTTCATCTTGAAAGTAGCATTCAAATTGGCCTTAAATTCAACATTATGTCTCTGATTTGGTCCAATGATTAGCAAATCATTCACGTAGAGAACCACAATGAGAAGTACATCACCCTCACGCTTTACATACAATGTGCTTTTTGATGGACTGTTACAAAAGCCTCGTTTAACCAAATGAGTGTCAGCCTTCTCATACCAAGCACAAGGAGATTGCTTCAACCCATACAAAGCTTTCTTACATTTGCACACTTTATCTTCCTACCCTTTAATGACAAAATTGCGAGGCTACGTTACATAAACTTCCTCGAATATATCACCATTCAAGAAAGCAATAACAATGTGATGTACATCCCAACCAAAGTGAGCTGCCAATGCACATAGAAAATGCACAATAGTCAAACAAAAAGTGGGAGCCAAAGTCTCTTCATAATCTATGCCTTTTTGTTTTGCATAACCCTTTGCAACTAGTTGAGCCTTATAGCGATCAACGTCACCATCCGGCTTGTGTTTCAACTTGTAAACCCACTTCGTACCAATGGCTTTTTTTGCAAGGAGGAAAAATACAGTGCATCATATTCAGATTGCATGGCAACCATCCAATTTTTTAAATTTTGTGCTTCATCAAAAGATAGAGGTTCCTTAATATCACATAAGCTGGACACAACCAAAGCATAACAATCTAAAGCATACAATGCATGGCAAGAACCTGAACGAGTATGACTAGAAAAAGGTGCATCCAATTTACTGTCAAGCAAAGTATGCACCAACCATTTTGGCATACCTCTAGTCTGCTCATGCTCATCCCTTTCCTCATCAACTATATCATGTACATTTGCATCAGTAATAGGCTAATCTGTAACATTTTCAGAAACCCCCATAGGCTGTACATTTTCCTTATTGGAAGTTACTTTTGAACTTCCACCACTAAAAAGAGGCAACAAAGTGTCATAAATGTCTTGTGGGCTTGCATTATTGTCTCTAATACATGACAACAAGGGCCGAACAAAATATTCCACAAACACATCCCGTGAGACCAAGATACGCTTTGTGTGCGGATGATACCACCTGTAACCTTTGCTTTCAACACTATAACAAACAAAATTACATTCGACAGCCTTATTATCCAATTTTTTTCACTGTGTTTGTGGCACCAAAGCATATGCCAAAAAATAAAAAACATGCATGTACTCAATAGAAGGCTTTCTATCATGCCACGCATCATAAGGAGTCATAGATTGTAAAGCTTTCGTAGGACACGTGTTTGTGGATCACATGATGGCCTCAAGCCAAGACAAATGTGGCAAAGCTTGACTTTTGACCGTATATGGTGCCGTTTCCGTAAGTGATGAGGCGTAATAAGGCACTATACATTGGTGTTTTATCCCATGACTAGCCAGAAATGCATTAAATTCATGAGACATATACTCCCCCCCTCGATTTGAACAGAGGGTGCCCATAGTACCTTTTGATACATTTTTAGTCATGGCTAGAAATTGTTTGAAGCACATAAACACTTTAGACTTTGCTTTAAGCAGATACATCCAACATGCCTGGAGTAATCATCATTGAAAGTCACGAAGTAAAGGTAATTGCCCAAGGACAGAGTTTGCATGCCTGGAGTGATCATCATTGAAAGTCACGAAGTAAAGGTAATTGCCCAAGGACAGAGTTTGCATGGGCGCACAAACATCACTATGCACAAGCTGCAACCTGCATGTGTCCCTAACTGAACCATCCTTCGAGAATTTTGAACGCTGCATCTTACCCAAAATACAACCTTCACAAATATGTTTGACAGGTGTTTCAAGAGGTAGCAAAGAAGCAACCATTATAGATTTTGCAAACGCAACAAACTAGCAAAACTCAGGTGCCCAAAATATGCATGCCAAAGTTTTGCATCTGAAACAACCTTTGAATCTACAATAGCATTTGCAAAATTCTTCTCATACTTGTCATACAAAAGTGAGCTTATACAACCCATGACATAAAATGCAAGATGCAACAATTTCATCACCAAAACTGAGATCATGTATTGTACATCTGTCATCCAGAAATTTGACTACACGAACAAGTCTAGCAATTGAAGATAGAGACAAAAGATTCTTCTTGATCCCAAGTATATACAATGCATCAGCAAGTGTGAAAGAACTGCCGTTTGCAGCAGTAAGCACAATGATTCTAACTCTGTGAACTAGATAAGAGGCGGTGTTGGCATAAGTGGCTAGATTCCCATGAGGGACAAACTCAAGAGAGGTAAACAAATCACGATGTGAGATAATGTGCTTTGTAGCACCACTATCAAAATACCACACATGTGAATCTGTAGCAAATGACATGCATGCATCATGGACAACAAGATTATAAGTACACTCTACATTAAAATCCCTCTCTGCATCTACATCATCATCACAATCTCCTTTCACAGAAGACTCCACAATACCTGCACTTCCTTGTGGTTGATCCAACCTCTTTTTTCTTAGCCTCTTTTACCTTCAATTTTAGAAATGCTTGATCAAGTGATCATTAGCTTTACAATAGTGGCAACACATTTTCTTTTTGCCCTTTTTACCAGAATTCCCAGACGAATTGTTGCCAGCACAAATATTAGGAAGAGGTGATTTACCACTCACAGAAGAAGCATGAGAAGTGGCTACATTATCGTTACCAACTTGTCTTTGAGGAGCAATAAAGGTCTGTTCAACTGCACGTTGTCTAGTCCTGTTTTTTTTTGGAAAGTAACTCTTGCAGTAGCAATGTGCATAATGCATCAAACTTGACAACTTTAGGATTTCCTTGGGCCATAAGTCTCCAAGTACTAGCAAAAGTTTGGTAGGAATCTGGCAAAGCATCAAGAATATCCTACACAAGGAAACTCTAAAAAATGACTTTGCCTATAGAAATAAGTTTCTCATTGATATCCTTGACACCAGCAAGGATAGTGTCCATCTCACCTTCCTCATGCATAATCTTTGACTGTAGCTCTTTATGTAGCAATGCAATTTTAGCCTCATTGCGATTTGCATAAAGACTAGCCAGAATATTCAAAGCCTGCTTTGCAGATTTTTCTAAACAAATATGAGGAGTAATAGTGCACTTCACAGACTACGCATCTTTTACATCCCAACGAGCTTGCTCAGGCATAGGCAAACATCCCTGTCAATAGCAATCCTGCCACCAAAACATCAACATCACCTACATCCTCAGAAGACGTACATCAATGCCCTGCACAATATTTCAAATGCCCTTTGACACAAGGACATGTTGCATCATATAAGCCTACATAGGGTAATTGTCTCCATCTTATCTGTCCTCAGCAGCAAACATTTTGAACACATCTGTGTCGTTGTCAGCCATGGCAAATGTTGCACCTGATGTGAAAACTACCCAAACAGAGGAGAAACAATGGCGGAAACAACACATGCTATATAACACAAACCGTAGAAGACTGTAAGGGTCTTGTTATGCAAAAATTGACACTCACAAAAATTCTGTATAAAACGATGAAATTGCCTGTGCAACACTGCCTGCAGTGGAAACAAAGGCCGAAATGAGCCCAAACTAAAAATCTGAGCTTTCATGAAGTATTTGTCGACCTGCTAACGCTTGCCAAAGCTTAGTGAAAGTGAGTAGACGAGTGTTGGAGCTGCTGGTGACTAAGCTCGAGAGGATGCAACCTGGTCTGATACCAATTGTTGGAATTAGGGTTGCAGGAAAACACACATAGCTTGGAGAAGACGAAGGAAGCTCAAGGCACACAACAGAGAGTGTATTACTTAGTGTGCAATGGAAAGATATGATAGCCCTAAAGTGATGGACGTATATACAACACACAAGGGAAAAACCTCCTAGTGAGGGAAAAAATGCCCCGGCGATCCTAAGTGTTTTCACACACATCATATGGTAACAGTTTAAGATAATTGACGAAGTCAATGATGTCACATTCCGATTTGAGCTACCGTCTCAATGGAGGAGTCATAAGCCTTTCCATGTTAGTTTACTCCGACCATATGTTAGACCGACTCCGAGTCAAATTGTGGCTAAGAAACCCCTTGGGACTGAGCAAAAGAAGAGATACTTCAACGAGAGCTAATTATTCATCATGAGGACGACACTTGTCTAGAAAGATTACTCGAAAATATTTAATAAAGTTTAGAAATCATTCAACTTTGGATGATCAATGGATGACTAAAGAGGAGTTAGCATCTTGTCCACAAATTTTGGATGGGTATATGAGGTGAACTCTCGCTACCTCTATTGTGTAACTCTATGAGTTGTGAACTCTCGTTACTTCATTAGCGTAGTAGCCAATTTGAAATCCCTGGCCTCTCAATAATCCACGTGGCCTTGTTGATTGCGACTTTCCCAGTCCGTTTTCTCTCTCTCTCTCTCTCTCTCTCTCTCGACTCACACCTCGTCGCTTTCTCGCTCCACCCACTGCACACCGGCTTGCCCCACTGTGATGCTCGCCCTCATTGCCACCGCAGAGCGCAGTGCCGTAGTCGCCTCCATCGTCGGCGGCTGTCTTGACGTGAGGGCCCAAATGCCATCTCTTGGAGTGCATTGATTGCAGGATACACGCAACAAGAGTAGGGCTGCAAAACTCTCGACTGTTTTCAATGGATGCAAAGCGAGGGCCTCTCTCCATATGCAATTATCAACGTATGTATCTTGAAGGCATGTAACTCTACGCAAGATACTGATATGGGCACAAAAATTAGCAATAATATTGTTAGTCAGGGGTTGTTGAAAAACGATATCATGCTTGGTACTCCCTTGGTCGATATGTAAGCCAAATGTGGAGTGCTTAAGAAAGCACAAATAGAACTTGAGCAGCTTCTTGGTTGGAATATTGCCTCTTGGAATGCTCTGATTGTGGGATGTGCACAACAAGAGCGAGGCCAGAAAGATCTTGTTGAAGTGAAGTGAGGGGCTCTCTCCAGATGAGATAAACTATGCATGCATCTTGAACGCATGTGGCTCTACGAGAGATGCTGATATGGGCACAAAGACTCACCAATATGTTGTTAGTTAGAGGCTGTTGAAAAAGGATGTCATGCTTGACACTGCATACTATGGTGCGCTTGAGAAAGCACAGAAAGACGTGCTTGAGGAGCTTCCTGTCCGTAATGTTACCTCTGGGAATGCACTGATTGCAAGATGTGCACAATAAGAGTAGGTTGTTGAAGAATGATGTCCTGCTTGGCATTGGTTGATGCCAAATCTGGTGCGCTTGAGAAAGCACAAATAGTGCTTGAGCAGCTTTTTGGACAGAATGTCGCCTCTTGGAATGCACTGATTGCGGGATGTGCGCAACAAGAGTAGGGCTAGAAAGATCTCGTTGAAGAGAAGCGAGGAGCTCTCCCCGTATGCAATTAGTTATGCATGCATCTTGAAGGTATGTGGCTCTACGCAAGATGTTGATATGGGCACAAAGTTCCACCATTATATTGTTTGTTAGAAGCTGTTGCAAAAGGGTATCGTGCTTGGCACTGCCTTGGTCGATATGTATGCCAAATGTGGGTTGCATGAGAAAGCACAAAAAGTGCTTGAGCAGCTTCTTGGCCAGAATGTTGCCTCTTGGAATGCACTGATTGCGGGATGCACGCAACAAGGGCAGGGCCAGAAATCTCTTGTTGAAGCGAAGCGAGGGACTCGCTCCAGATGCAATCATCTACACATGTATCTTGAAGACATGTTGCTCTGCGCAAGATGGAACTGATATAGCCACAAAGATTCACCATTGTATTGTTACTCAGAGGCTGTTGAAAAAGGATGTCATGCTTGGGACTGCTAATGTGGTTGGTGTGCTTTTTGTATCATGCTTGGTACTCCCTTGGTCGATATGTAAGCCAAATGTGGAGTGCTTAAGAAAGCACAAATAGAACTTGAGCAGCTTCCTGGCTGGAATGTCGCCTCTTGGAATGCACTGATTGCGCGATGTGCACAACAAGAGCAAGGCCAAAAAGATCTTGTTGAAGTGAAGTGAGAGGCTCTCTCCAGATGCGATAAGCTATGCATGCATCTTGAACGCATGTGGCTCTACGAGAGATGCTGATATGGGCACAAAGACTCACCAATATGTTGTTAGTTAGAGGCTGTTGAAAAAGGATGTCATGCTTGACACTGCATACTATGGTGCGCTTGAGAAAGCACAGAAAGACGTGCTTGAGGAGCTTCCTGTCCGTAATGTTACCTCTGGGAATGCACTGATTGCAAGATGTGCACAATAAGAGTAGGTTGTTGAAGAATGATGTCCTGCTTGGCATTGGTTGATGCCAAATCTGGTGCGCTTGAGAAAGCACAAATAGTGCTTGAGCAGCTTTTTGGACAGAATGTCGCCTCTTGGAATGCACTGATTGCGGGATGTGCGCAACAAGAGTAGGGCTAGAAAGATCTCGTTGAAGAGAAGCGAGGAGCTCTCCCCGTATGCAATTAGTTACGCATGCATCTTGAAGGTATGTGGCTCTACGCAAGATGTTGATTTGGGCACAAAGTTCCACCATTATATTGTTTGTTAGAAGCTGTTGCAAAAGGGTGTCGTGCTTGGCACTGCCTTGGTCGATATGTATGCCAAATGTGGGTTGCATGAGAAAGCACAAAAAGTGCTTGAGCAGCTTCTTGGCCAGAATGTTGCCTCTTGGAATGCACTGATTGCGGGATGCATGCAACAAGGGCAGGGCCAGAAATCTCTTGTTGAAGCGAAGCGAGGGACTCGCTCCAGATGCAATCATCTACACATGTATCTTGATGACATGTTGCTCTGCGCAAGATGGAACTGATATAGCCACAAAGATTCACCATTGTATTGTTACTCAGAGGCTGTTGAAAAAGGATGTCATGCTTGGGACTGCTTATTTGGTTGGTGTGCGTTTTGTATCATGCTTGGTACTCCCTTGGTCGATATGTAAGCCAAATGTGGAGTGCTTAAGAAAGCACAAATAGAACTTGAGCAGCTTCCTGGCTGGAATGTCGCCTCTTGGAATGCACTGATTGCGCGATGTGCACAACAAGAGCAAGGCCAAAAAGATCTTGTTGAAGTGAAGTGAGAGGCTCTCTCCAGATGCGATAAGCTATGCATGCATCTTGAACGCATGTGGCTCTACGAGAGATGCTGATATGGGCACAAAGACTCACCAATATGTTGTTAGTTAGAGGCTGTTGAAAAAGGATGTCATGCTTGACACTGCATACTATGGTGTGCTTGAAAAAGCACAGAAAGACGTGCTTGAGGAGCTTCCTGTCCGTAATGTTACCTTTGGGAATGCACTGATTGCAAGATGTGCACAACAAGAGCAGGCTGTTGAAAAATGATGTCCTGCTTGGCACTGGTTGATGCCAAATCTGGTGCGCTTGAGAAAGCACAAAGAGTGCTTGAGCAGCTTTTTGGACAGAATGCCGCCTCTTGGAATGCACTGATTGCGGGATGTGCGCAACAAGAGTAGGGCTAGAAAGATCTCGTTGAAGAGAAGCGAGGAGCTCTCCCCGTATGCAATTAGTTACGCATGCATCTTGAAGGTATGTGGCTCTACGCAAGATGTTGATATGGGCACAAAGTTCCACCATTATATTGTTTGTTAGAAGCTGTTGCAAAAGGGTATCGTGCTTGGCACTGCCTTGGTCGATATGTATGCCAAATGTGGGTTGCATGAGAAAGCACAAAAAGTGCTTGAGCAGCTTCTTGGCCAGAATGTTGCCTCTTGGAATGCACTGATTGCGGGATGCACGCAACAAGGGCAGGGCCAGAAATATCTTGTTGAAGCGAAGCGAGGGACTCGCTCTAGATACAATCTGCTACACATGCATGTTGCTCTGCGCAAGATGGCACTGATATAGGCACAAAGATTCACCATTGTATTGTTACTCAGAGGCTGTTGAAAAAGGATGTCATGCTTGGCACTGCCTAATGTGGTTGGTGTGCTTCAAAAAGCACAAAAAGTGGTTGAGAATTTTCTGTCGAGAATGTGGCATCTTGGAATGCTCCGATTGCGGGATGTGTACAACAGGAGCATGACCAAACTTCTCTAGGTTGTTTTAAGCGGATGCAAAGCAAGTATATCGCTCCAATTTAGTCACTTATACTTTCGTCTTGAAGGCATGTGGCTCTACACAAGTGCTGGAGGAGATTCGTGTCCTGAGTGTGGACTCTTGGAATGCACTGATTTCATGATTTGCTCCACAAGGGCAGGGCCAAAAAGCTCTATTTTGTTTTCAGCAGCCTCTATCCAGATGCAATCACGTACGCAAGAAGCTGATATGGGCACAAAAATTCACAATTGTACTGCTGGTCAGAGGCTGTTGAAAAAAGATGTTGTGCTTGGTGCTGCCTTCCAAATGTGGTGCGCTTGAGAAAGCACAAGAAGTGGTTGAGGAGCTTTTCGGCCGAAATGTCATCTCTTGGAATGCATTGATTGCAGGATACGCACGACAGAAAGCTCTAGGCTGTTTTCAGCAATGCATCTCTCCAAATTCGGTCTGAATGTGACCTTCTACAAGCCGTTGACACGGTCGAGAGAATAAATGAGGCCATACCTCGTCCGGGGCTCTTGGGGAAGCATGTCATGCTCTAGGATGCTTTCACCAGACGCAAAGCAAGTGTATCTCTTAAGATTCGGTCACCTATACTTTCTTCTTGAAGGATATGCTTACATCTTGAAGGCATCTTGCTCTATGCAATAGCTCGAGGAGCTTCGTTTTGGAGTGTGGACTCTTTGCTTAACACAGAACACTCTGGGCTGTTTTCAGCAAATGTGAAGTGAGCGTCTCTCTCCAGATGTGGAATCACCTATGGTTGCATCTTGAAGGCATGTGGCAATTTGGAAGAGGCTAGGATGGACAGAAGAACTCACGATGATATCGTTAGTCAGGGGCTGTTGAAAAAAAATGTTATGGTTGGCACTGCCTCGATCGACATGTATGCAATTACCTGCACCTTTATCTTGAAGGCATGTGGCGTTACGCAAGATGCTGATATGGACAAAAGAATTGTTGATGATATTTTTAGTTAAGGGCTGTTGAAAAAAGAAGTCATGCTTGTATGCTTTTCGGTGGTGCTACGCCATCGTCCTCTGGTTTCTTCTATTATTACCTTGCGGCTACCTGCACCCACCTTGGAAGTGGGAAGAAAATCACACAAAAAGGACAATTTTCTCGCATGCATTTGTGCTTTGTTGGCTCTAGATCTCTAGATCGGCATGCAGTGTTGCAACTAAAATGATGCATGCTTCCTTTGCAGTTCCTTGCCAGTGGATGGAAGTGGCGGAGGGTCGTTTCCAATCCTTCTTGACCCTGGTAATAGCTTGGGTCACCCAGGGCTTCTTAATGAGCTTCAGAGTCAGCTTCAGAGCTGTAAAGATGTGCGTAATTACTTAGCTAGAAAGGCACTTCTGAAGTTCATATTACAAAATGATCAGGTCCCAAATATTACATTGGTAAATTTCTTGATTTGCATGCATGCGTCCTTTTGGAATATTGCCCAAGCTAATCAAATTTTCAGAATCTTAGAAAAAACTGCTGCTTCTCCCTAGGGTGACATTATTTCGACCCATCTGTGAAAACGACCAAGCTGTTGCTCTTCATCATGAGATGCTCATCTCAGGAGTATTGGTAGATGATATTCATATGTAACAGTTCTTAAAGCATGCTTTACTGCTGGAATCCCTTTAGAGACTGGCATGCAAGTGCATGGTCATATTGTCAAGAATGGTTTCGAGTCAGATGGTTTTGTTGGCGGTGCGCTAGTTGACATGTCTCTGATGGCCTAAAAGCTTAATGTTGTCCGGTTGATCAGTAGATTGCCACATAGAAATATTGTAACATGGACTACATTGATCACTGGGGGTATGCACATCATGGTCAACCAGACGAAGCACTTCATTGCACAAAGCAAATGGAGGTGAGGGTCGTCAATTGTAGCTGAAGAGCAAGGAAAATGGGTACATGACCAAGTTATTGGGAGGGACCTAGATATCAACCCATTTATTGGCAGCTCCCTTGTTGACATGTACGGCAAGTGCGGCAACATGGAGGTGGCTTGTGCAGTATTTCATAGACTGCCTTACTAAGAGCATGTGTCATGGAGTGCCTTGATTGCCAGTTACGAACATAATAAACAGGGTGAGGAGGCTCTTCAGCTATTTGAAGGGATGGTGCAGAGAGGAATAGTGTCAGATAGGGTTACATTCATTTCTCTGACAAAGGCTTGTACCAACAACCTTGTTGCTTTAAAACATGGAGTCGATTCATGAACACGTAACCGACAAAGGGCATGAATGTGATTTCCATATATGTACCACATTTATAAATAAGTACCCAAGTTGCAGGAGTCTAGAGGATGCTCACATGCTATTGCAACGGTTGCCAGTGATAAATGTTGTTACCTAGAGTGCAATAATTACTGGATGTGCTCTTATAAGAGGGTAAAGGGCCCCCTACCACTATAAAAGAGCCCTCTCGGCTCTTCCATACCAAAGCCATGTTTGTTCATAGCAATGCGGTCATACGAAAGGCTAAATACAACTTGCATGCATCAGCGATAATCGCACGATGAGTAAGCATTACCATTTTTTTATTTTTGACACTGAGAACGCAGTTAAGGAACACACTGAAAATTGCACGCTGCCATAGGAATGGCACGTTTTCTCGTATTGTAATGGAATTGGCCTATTTAATTTGAGAGTAGCGAAAATTAATGTGAGTACTTTTGAGAAATGACTTTGTGAGCATACCGGGTGAACATAATTGAAGATAACAACAAAATCATAGCAATTATTGGCATGAACAATACTTTTGCAAGAGAGAGAATTTAGAGAACATGACAACAGTTGAGGACCGGATTTATGTGGAGCCGGTCCCCTCTCCAATAGGCATTTGTATTATGATTTCTCCCATTAAGAGAGACTTGTTACAATACAATGTTTGTGTTCCTTGTGACCTAGGTGATGCAATGAAGATGGAAAGCTTCATGCATCACAAACATAACATAAACTTGAAGAAAGCTTTAACTATCCCAAGCCTCAGTTCCAAGACCTCAAACACCTTCGAAGGTGGAGAGAGCTAGCAGGGAATGAGGGTAGGGAAGAGGAAGAAGAAACATTTCGTAGGAGAAAGAATTAGTTCCTCACTTATCATAACTCTTGTTGCTAGCATACATAATAGCATAGTAATGAAGAAGAAGGATATGGCAAGCTTAAGCATTGAAGCATGGCTCTTGGTTGCATTTGCACTCCATATCCAAGAGTGTTGGTGTAGGCTCTCAACCTCTACTTCCTTGGAGAAGGAGAGAGAGCTCTTGCACTTTGCATAGCACACAATGAGAGTGTTTATGAGTGTGTGTGGGTGAGTATACCTCCTAAGCAACCCCCTAGATTTCTTGGGTCGACCCCCCCTTCTAGCTCATGCTTGAAGCTCATTGGACCCCTCCAGGCCTAGCCAATCATAAGTAGGAGGCATTACAAGCAGCAAGGGTAGCCTTGAGACAAGTGTCCCCCTTTCCCCTTTGAGAGAGAGGGCTAGATAAATGCTAAATCAATTAATTAAATCTCCTAAACTATTATTGGACCCCTGGGTGGCCAACCAATAGGCTTCAGGCACACCATGAGGGCAACATGAGGAGGAACTTGACAAGTGTCCCTTTTGCTTTCTTTGTACCATACATGCCTTGTGTGAGTGTGTGGGTGTTCTCTCTCATCCCCCCTCATGTAAGGCTCGCCCCCTCCTTGTAGGGATTGAATATTTGGCTTTTTGACACCTCAAACCCCTCATGCATAGGCCCAGTTCCCACCACAAGCTTGGCTCTTAAGCACTTTAAGCTTGGGCTGGGTTCTCACCTCAAGTGCAACCCTAGAATCTCAAGCATGTCAAGCACCTCAAGCATCTCAATCATTAAGCACCTCAAGCATCTCAAGCACCTCAATCATCAAGCACCTCAAGCACCTTAGTCATCAAGCATGACAAGCAGGACAAGCACCTCGAGCTGGGTCGGGTTCCCGCGCCTCAAGCTCAGCCCTAGGTTACCTAAGGTGAAAGGAATTTTACACACATTATTGGAGGTCTTCAATGAAGCTAACCCTAAGGTCTTATGCTCCATTTGTTAGCCTTGCTCTTTGATATACAATCTCTCATTTGGGCCCCTTTACCATTGGCCCCGTGTTGAGACAGATCTATCAGCACATGTCTATATCTTAACACTTGTTCCCGTTTATTCTCCCACATTAAGTGATCAATTTAATATGAGAAAATCATTTGGGTTGGTTAGATATTAGATTTTAGATTTTATGACATTACCTCTCTCTTGAAATCATAGTCGTCCTCGACTATGAGGTAGAAGAGATAAAGCCTTAGTCATTAGTCAATTTTACTTAGCAGGTAGAGGATCCCTTTTTACCCTACGACATCTTTCCAAGATGGATGACTAATCCATTTGGTGCTTGGGAGACATAGCTGCCGCAAGCATGTCTGCTCTTTAGTCCATTTCATTCTCCCAAAGTAGAGTGACAAATTCTACTTGGTGTTTGAGAGACGTCGTTATCACTCACAAACATGATTCTAAGCATGCATACTAGTTAAATTTGTGCACAATTAAAAAAAAGGACTAGTCTTATAAGACAAAAACATGAGTCATTTAAAAGAATTTTGTACATTTGCTTACTCTAATGGAGCATTGTAAGCATTGACAAGGTTCATACTATCCTTAAGTTGTATTCCTTGCATCCATCTAGCATCTTCAAAAGGATAATTTTTGAACTTAATAAGATACCGTCGGATAATCTTACCATGTCATAGTACCTTGTCTTCATGCCGAAGGATAGATTTGGGTTGTAGCACCTCTTCTTGGTCTTCAACTTCGGGAGGGTCTTCAATAATTGGTTCAGTTGGTGGCTCTCCTTTGTAGGGCCTAAGTAGGCTTACATGAAAGGCATTGTGTATGAGCCAATGGTTGGGCAACTTGGGTTGATAAGCGGTCTCATTGATGGGCTTCAAGATTTGGAAAGGACCATAGTATCTTTTTGCTAGTTTAGCATAATACTTTTGATGGCCCGTAGGATTTTTGCCCGTCGTTTGCCTTAATCGAGCCTTAGGAAACTTGAGTAAGACCCAATAATTTTCTTTGAACATTAAGGCTCTTCTGTGCTTATTAGCAGCATGTTTTTGCCTTTGTTGAGAGATGGATATAGCCTCCTTAATCTTTTGAAAAGATTCTTGGAGGTCACGGCTATACTCATTGGTGGCGAAGATCTTCCCATGTACTTTGAGTAGCAAGGGACTTTTAGGTCTTCCCTCAATGATCTCAAAAGGTGCTTTTCCCATAGAAGTATGTACAATTTTATTGTAGGCATACTCTACAAGAGGTAAGTACTTTTCCCATTGTGAGTGTTGATCTACTTCGGTAACATAAGCCTTGAGTAGATCGAGTATCGTAGGATTGGCTATCTCACTTTGGCCATCCGTTTGTGGATGATAGGCCGAAGAGAAATTCAATCTTGTTCCTAGATTTTTAAAGAGACCTTTCCAAAAATTACTGGTCATTCTAGGATCTCTATCTGACACGATGGATGTGGGTAATCCATGGTGCTTGAAAATCTGAGATATGAAGAGAGTTGCCATTTGATGTGCCTTAATGGTCTTTTTGACAGGAATAAAATATGCTTGCTTGCTAAACCTGTCGACTATTGTCCATATTCCTGTATTCCCATGGATAGACTTGGGTAATCCAAAGATGAAATCCATGGATATATTCTCCCATGGTGAATTTGGGATAGGCAATGTCTCGAGTAATCCAGGTTGCTTCCCTCTATCATACTTGGTCTTTTGGCATACTAGACATTTTGAAACATACTCTTGTATGTCCACTTTCATGGTAGGCCAATAGAAGTATGTCTCTACTCCTCGAAAAGTAGGTTGAATACCTCTATGCCCCGCATATGGAGGGGCCTGGGATTGATACATAACTTTCTCACGAAGGGAATGGGTAACACATAGCCTATTGCCGTGGAGAAGATAACCATCCTGAAAGGTGAATGGTTCCTCTTTCTTCCCCAAAGCAAGGGCTGACATTATGTCTCTAAAGTCAGGGTCAGTAGCATACTCATCTATCATAGAGAATAGATAATTGCGAGTAGCTATAGACACCGCATTAACTTTTGGTCGTCGTGAAAGTGCATCGGCCACTTGATTGTGCTTACCAGCTATGTGAGCAATATGGAAATTAAATTGCAAAAGAAAATTTGCCCACCTCATTTGTTTGTCGAAAAGCTTGGTTTGCGTCATGAAATACTTGACTTTGGTGGTCGGTTTGTAGGATAAATGGAGTTCCCAATAGGTAGTGATTCCATGTGTCTAGGGCATGTAGAACAGCTAAAAGCTCTTTCTCATAAATGCCCAAGACTCGTTCATCAGTATTGAGCCTTCGGCTCTCATATGCTATGGCATGCCCTTCTTGAAGCAAAACTGCTCCAAGGCAATCACCACAAGCATCACATTGGACCTCAAATGGCTTTGAGAGATACGGAAGCACGAGGACTGGTTGGGAAGTAAGCTTCTCTTTGAGCTTATCAAAAGAATTTTGCTCCTTAGCAGTCCATACATCCTTAACGTTCTTCTTAGTTAAGTCGTGTAGTGGTCCTGCTACTTGAGAGAATTTTGCTATGAAGCGTCTATAGTATGCGCACATACCAATAAAGCTTCTTAGCTCATGTAGATTTCTTGGGTTAGGCCATGATTTTATTACCTCTAACTTTGATGGATCCATACGGATACCATCATGAGAGATAATATGACTTAGGTATTGAATCTCTTGAAGGAAGAATTCGCTTTTCTTTTGGTTGAGAAAAAGCTTGTTCTCCCTCAATGCTTGAAAAATCACTTGGAGATGTTGCTTATGTTCCTCCAAAGACTTGGACTAGATGATGATATCATCAAAGAACACTCCAGTGAATTTGCGGTATGGTCTAAAAATTTTCTCCATCAAACGATTGAACGTAGCTAGTGCATTAGTCAAGCCAAAAGGCATGACTAGATATTTATAAAGACCAAACGTTGTGCGAAACTCAGTCTTTAAGATATCTTCATCCACTATCCTTATTTGATGATAGCCACTCTTAAGGTCAATCCTACTGAAGTAGGTAGATCCTTGTAGCTTATCAAACAGATCTTCTACCCGAGGCACAGGAAATCTATTTTTGATAGTGATATGGTTTAGTGCTCGATAGTCTACACACATACGGTATGTACCATCTTTCTTTTGCACTAAAAGGACTGGAGAACAAAAGGGAGAGGAACTAGGCCTCACCATCCCTTTGTTTACCAATTCTTGTACTTGCCTCATGATCTCCTCTTGTTGAGCTTGTGAGACTCGATAAGGAGGTTTGTTAGGCGGTGAGCTTCTTGGAAGGAGCTCAATGCGATGGTCATCATCCCTTCGTGTTGGAGGTAAGTCCATAGGGATATCATCAATGAGCACATCTTGGAATCCTTTTAGAAAATTAGACAAGTCTAACTCTTCTTGATTCCTACCATTTACATTTGATGAAACATTAGTATCTTTTAGAGACTCTTTTGACAAAAATCATGTACGCAGAAACTGAGCTCTTCATTGACTTATCAAAAGCAAGAGGATTTACAAGTGGAATAGTGCGACCACGCTCATTAGCATCTATATACATGTTCTTTCCCTTGTAGGTGAAGTAGATTCTCCTTTCAGGGAACTTCATGTTGGCAGCCATGCGATCAAACCATGGCGCCCCTAGGATAGCATCCTCATGCTGGAGAGGAGAGATGAAGAAGTCTTCTTTGTCGACATAGCTTTGGACATGAAGCCTCAACTTCCCAATCAAGGGGGTAATAGAGGCTTGCTGTCCCTTGAAAGCTGCGTCAGCCATTACCATATCTCCCATCTCAAAAGCTTGAATGCCCAACTTGGTGGACAACTCCATTGATGTGAAGTTCAGAGTAGAGCCAGGGTCAAAAAAGATGAAGGCATCATGCTCTCTTACCTTTCCCCAAGCATAGGAAAGTGATGATCCTTTGCAATGAGCATCCTCTTTTGGAGCTTCGATGGTGGAAGCCCTAGGAGTCTCATTGCGAGTATTCTTCTTGGGGCAAGAACGATAGCCATGTCCTTGCTCCCCACACTTGAAACACTTATGGTCCTTGCGAAAAGCTTCAAGCTCTTCAGGAGAGAGTTTGTTTTTACCTTTGTAAGCTCCCTTCTCCTTGGACCGATTGTTGTTGTTGTTGGAAGTGACTTGGGAAGTATTTTGAACATTGGTTTTCCCTTTTGCATCATTTTTGTCTTTGTTTTCCATGGGCTTGACATTACGTCTAGCCCCTTGATGGAAATTGATGTGTGAAGCAACAATGGTGTGATGGATTACTTCGCTAATAGTACCAAGCCATTGAGAGTTGATGTATTCGGCCATCTCTTCAGGTAATCCCGCATAGAATTGCTGCCTTTGCTCGGCAAAGTGTATCTTTTGAAAGATAGTAGCCTTGAGAAGTAAATCCCAAAACTTGTCTACGTACTTGTGGATAGACTCATGAGAGAGAAGCTTCAAGTTGCACCATTCAGTAAGCACTTTGTCTTTTGCATCGCTTGCAAGGAATTGCTTCATGATGGAAACTCGTAGAGTTTTCCATGTCTTTGGGGCTTCACCATTGCCACGAAGGCTAGCCCACCATTGACGAGCTGATTTTTGGAAGTGCATAGCTACATGGTGTAGCTTGGAGGACTCTGTGAAGCCCTCGTCTCCAAAGGCCGCATCAAATTGCTGGATGAAGGCCAACACTTTGTTAGTAACACCAAAGGTGCCATTATAGGTGAGAAAAAGAGATACTCTTTCCTCCCTCCTTCAACTTCTTTAACTTTTGTGACCTTTGCCATGCAGGAAATGATTTGCGATGTTCTCCCCTCTTGTATTCTCTAGGAGAATAGCCATAACTTTCATCGGAAGAGGAGGAAGGTGAAGAAGAAGGAGAAGAGGGTGACCTCTTCCTAGACCTTTTCTTCCTTTGTTTCCTCTCTTGCGTTTCAGAGTGATGAGGAGAAGGACTATGTGTTGATCTTTTCCTCTTGGGACGAGTGGGCGATCGTCTAGACCGCCGTCTTCGTGGCGCCACATCTTCAAAGGAACTTAAACTTTCATTTCTTTCTTGCTCTTTGGATTCCTCCTCTCGAATGGAAGAGAGTCTTCTTTTGGGGGTCTCTTCAAGAGGCCTCCTAAGCTCTCTCTCCTCTTGGAGAGGAAGGGAAATTCCATAAGCACGAAGTTGTCGAGTAACTTCGGCTTGCAAAGCAGGGTTGCCCATAGCTTGCTACAACCTAGTGACGAGATAATTCACAAACATGGCGGCATCATCATTAGCACCTTCATGTGCAAAATCAAAGCTATCAATGTTCATTCTACTCTCTTGATTACTGTCAGCCATGTTAACAAAATTTATGTATGTACTTAGTGTATACTTTGGCAATTCAAAACCTTAGTTGCCACTCCTCTTAGCCTTTGAAAATTGGCTCTTAGGTATCTACACCCATGGCTCGAAGTGGTTAATTATAGAGAGTAGAGGAGTAAGTCTAACATAGCAGAGTTGCTGAGGGCTAGCTCCTTTCGTACTTCTTATGGCTCAATAATGGTAAAGCCGTAGGCAAGTTTAAAAAGACACCATTATTAAGTCCAAAGCTCCCGAGGTGTGCACCATCCCCCACATAATGGGCTCAACAAAACCGATAATAGATCCCAGTTCCACTTACCCTAATATAATTAACAACATCAACCATTTATAGGCTACTTAAGGACCTCTCTTCTTAAGCAAGAAAAGAGAAACCAAATGCTCTGATACCAATGTAATGGAATTGGCCTATTTAATTTCAAAGTAGCGGAAATAAATGAGAGTACTTTTGAGAAATGACTTTGTGAGCATACCGGGTGAACATAATTGAAGATAACAACATAATCATAGCAATTAGTTAACTTGGCATGAACAATACTTTTGCAAGAGAGAGAATTCATGACAACAATTGAGGACCGGATTTATGTGGAGCCGGTCCCCCCTCCAATAGGCATTTGTATTATGATTTCTCCCATTAAGAGAGACTTGTTACAATACAATGTTTATGTTCCTTGTGACCTAGGTGATGCAATGAAGATGGAAAGCTTCATGCATCACAAACATAACATAAACTTGAAGAAAGCTTTAACTATCCCAAGCCTCAGTCCCAAGACCTCAAACACCTCGAAGGTGGAGAGAGCTAGCAGGGAATGAGGGTAGGGAAGAGGAAGAAGAAAAATTTCGTAGGAGAAAGAATTAGTTCCTCACTTATCGTAACTCTTGTTGCTAGCATACATAATAGCATAGTAATGAAGAAGAAGGATATGGCAAGCTTAACCATTGAAGCATGGCTCTTGGTTGCATTTGCACTCCATATCCAAGAGTGTTCGTGTA
Organism: Adiantum capillus-veneris; assembly: GCF_014529385.1. NCBI lineage: Eukaryota > Viridiplantae > Streptophyta > Polypodiopsida > Polypodiales > Pteridaceae > Adiantum > Adiantum capillus-veneris. The sequence goes on along the minus strand of NC_140960.1, from coordinate 6,948,305 downwards.
GGCTCTCAACCTCTACTTGCTTGGAGAAGGAGAGAGAGCTCTTGCACTTTGCATAGCACACAATGAGAGTGTTTATGAGTGTGTGTGGGTGAGTATACCCCCTAAGCAACCCCCTAGATTTCTTGGGTCGATCCCCCCTTGTAGCTCATGCTTGAAGCTCATCGGACCCCTCTAGGCCTAGCCAATCATAAGCAGGAGGCATAACAAGCAGCAAGGGTAGCCTTGAGACAAGTGTCCCCCTTTCCCCTTTGAGAGAGAGGGATAGATAAATGCTAAATCAATTAATTAAATCTCCTAAATTATTATTGGACCCCTTGGGTGTTCAACCAATAGGCTTCAGGCACACCATGAGGGCAACATAAGAGGAGCTTGACAAGTGTCCCTTTTGCTTTCTTTGTACCATGTATGCCTTGTGTGAGTGTGTGGGTGTTCTCTCTCATCCCCCCTCATGTAGGGCTCGCCCCCTCCTTGTAGGGATTGAATATTTGACTTTTTGACACCTCAAGCCCCTCATGCATAGGCCCAGTTCCCACCACAAGATTGGCTCTTAAGCACTTTAAGCTTGGGCTGGGTTCTCACCTCAAGTGCAACCCTAGCATCTCAAGCATGTCAAGCACCTCAAGCATCTCAATCATTAATCACCTCAAGCATCTCAAGCACCTCAAGCAACTTAGTCATCAAGCATGACAAGCAGGACAAGCACCTCGAGCTGGGTCGGGTTCCTGCGCCTCAAGCTCAACCCTAGCTTACCTAAGTTCAAAGGACTTTTACACACATTATTGGAGGTCTTCAATGAAGCTAACCCTAAGGTCTTATGCTCCATTTGTTAGCCTTGCTCTTTGATAGACTATCTCTCATTTGGGCCCCTTTACCATTGGCCCCGTGTTGAGACAGATCTATAAGCACATGTCTATATCTTAACACTTGTTCCCATTTATTCTCTCGCATTAAGTGATCAATTTAATATGAGAAAATCATTTGGGTTGGTTAGATATTAGATATTAAATTTTATGACACGTATTATGAAAATTGGGAAGATTGTGCAAACTCCCCCATGCAAGGAGACTTGCATGTTTTTTTTTTGGAAACATAAAAATGGAACAACAAACAATAACATTGACATCTTGTATGATCATGAACATTGAGCTTGACAAAACTCTTAACACTCCTTGTGGTTTTTGGGGAGGTACCCCTTTGAAGCATTACGATCAATAACCAATTTTTGTGGAGGTACACCATTGAACCACGACGATCGGTATCCCAAACACTCTCAGGTAAAAAAATCTAGCACTCTTTCATGAAATCTCTCTCTCTCTATCTTCTCTCTCATGAAAGTGTGTAGGAGCAGATACGAAGATGACATTCTGAAGCAGATTAATACTTCTAGTTCTGTCTTGACACATTTATTGCGAGAGAGAGAGAGAGAGAGAGAGAGAGAGAGAGAGAGAGAGAGAGCGTTCTAAGAGATGACATTCTGGACAGCAAGCTCGTCGAGCACTTTTTTGAGCTTCGTAAGTATTTGGCGTACATGTCAACCAAGCCATTTCCAAGCACAACGTGTTTTTTCAATAGACTTTTCCCATATCAACGTCCGCATAATGCCACATGCCTTTAAGATGCAAGTGTAGGTCATTGCACTTGGTGAGATGCCATCTCTTTTCATTTGCCGATTTGCCGAAAACAGCCCCGAGCTTCTTGACCCTATCTCTATTGGGCATATTCTGCAACAATCAATGCACTCCAAGAGACGACCTTCCGGACTAGTAGAGAAGCTCCAAAGCAAGTTTTGTGCTTTGTGAAGTACAACACATCATGAATTTTTGTGTCCGTATCAGCATCTTCTGTAGAGCCACATGCTTCAAGATGCACGCATAGATGATTGCATTACTTGCAGTGGTAGAAATTCTTAGCAAGCAGTCGAGCCCGGTAGATTCGGATCTATTCGCGCGCGCGCGCGTGCACACACACACACACACACACACACACACACACACACACACACACACACACACACACACACTCCCATGCACGCAAAGAAAAGCTTTAGTGAATTCATTTGCAGTACTTGTAGTGGTAAAAATTCTTAGCAAGCAACCGAGCCCATCAGGATTGGATGTCTTCGTAGAGGGCTTGCAAGGGTTCTTTACTGTCATTTCTCCTATGCTTACACCATGAAGACTTATGGCCTAATGCAAGACACTTACATGTGGGAGAATTCACAACAAGATTGTTGGCTGTGCAAAAAGATGTGATTGGTGATAGTATGGTTGATAGCATAGATAGACAGAGCGTCAAAAGCAATGAGCTATCAGAACCAATCTAACAGGACAAACAGAGCTTCACCAATTTTTGGGGAACACATTTGTGAAGTTCGTATGCCAAATCCGGTACCCACATGAAAGCATGAGAAGTTCTTTTTCTGGAATGTTATCTCTTGGAATGTGTTGATTGTAGGATATCCTGAACATGGTTGTGGTAGACTCTTTATCATTCTTGCTATTTTTAACAGAGGCAAAGACGTGCAGAATTTTTGTGAGACAGATGGTGTGATCCATGGAAGCATCGAAGACAAGGAGACTCTTTGGAAAGGAAGCTTTAGCTGACATCATTGTGTTGGTTACGACAATCGACAAATGAATGTAGAAACAGAAGGTATGTAAATACTTTGTATTCTTTACTCATTACTGAGAACATAGTGAAACGAACACACTGGAAATTGCACGCTGCCGTGGGAATGGCACGTTCCCTCGTATTATTAAAATTGGGGAGGAATGTGCAAACTCCCCCATGCAAGGAGACTTGCATGTTTTCTTTTTCTTCCAAACATAAAAAGGGGACAACATCTAAAAATGAACATATTTTAAACGATCCGTATCACTTTATAAAACTTCTAACCCTTCCTACGGTTCTTTTGCGAGGTACACGACTCAAAATTGTTGCATCACAATCGTAACGCACTTGAGACAATACCAATTAAGAAAAAAAACTTGCTTTTTGATGAAAGGTAAGCTCTCTCTCTCTCTCTCTCTCTCTCTCTCTCTCTCTCTCTCTCCATTTTCTTCTCCAAGAATATATACACTTGTTGAATCTTCGAATGACGCAACCATGCTCACACAAATAACAAGAATGCAAAAAATAAAGCGACATTGAATCAAAGAATTAATACAATTTAATAGCTAAGGACATATTTAGACATATCAAAATTGAGACACCAAGATGGTGGCATTGTAAACACAAGAAAACAAGAACATAGAAGAGAAAAGCTTGAGAGAGAGAGAGAGAGAGAGAGAGAGAGAGAGAGAGAGAGAGAGAGATTGTGCTTTGTTTTCCACAAATCGTATCCTTAAGGTGACAACCTTCACTTCGATTCAATACAAATGCGGCTAACGAAGCACTCTAGTTTCCTCTATTGTGTAATTCTATGAGTTGTGAACTCTCAACCTCTATCATTCATCTGTGAACTGAATACTCTCTTTTGCTCTCTCCTTACGTTGAAATTTTTGTCCTACGGTCATTCATCATCTAGGTACGAGCTCCAGTCGATTAGAGGTTAGGTCTTTATTTATTGATTGAATCTGCGTACAAGCACAAGAAGTAACATCTATGTCCAACTCTAGTGCTGCTTACAGAGGACCTTAATTCTAAAATCTTTGCTTTCAAACAATGATGCACACACACTCACACACTCTCAAAAACAAAAGGGCATCCCGTGTAGAGAAAGTCTCGCCAGCCGCATTCCCCATAATTGCAAGGAGGTGCTCTGAGAGAGAGTCTCTCTCTCTCTCTCTCTCTCTCTCTCTCTCTCTCTCTCTCTCTCTCTCTCTCTCTCTCTCTCTCTCGCAAATGAACCTGGGCAACACGTCGTACTCTTCAGAGGCACCGTCTCCATTTGTTAAAATTTTCCGTCAATAAACAAAATTAAGGGTCTTCCTAATCTACTAACATAATATGGCGGAAGGGCTCCCCTTTACACGTGTCGCAATCTGCGACCTGAAGGCTAAAGTCCAAAACGAAAAAAAGCCCAGTTGCACGTGATAAAGAGGGAGAGAGGGGGAGAGAGAGAGGCCGGCCGTACTAGTGTATACTAAAGCTCAATACACAGTGCCTATGCGCCTGCCCATACTTTTGGGCACTGACGGGTATGTTTTACACATCATCTAGTTCCTGAAGGGAATCCCATCACGTGGCTTTAGCCTATTGGTTTGACGATGTGACCTAGCTTAGTTGTACGAGGTGCAACACCCGCCCACAATTGGGCAAGCAGGCTTGGCTCTCCATTCTTTTGGGCACTGCATGTTTGTCGCATCCCGCCATTCTTTGCTAGCTGTCTTCCACGTCCACATGATCAAGCACGGGCATGCATGCGGTGTGGGAACAACTAATACTTGCTCTCTTAAAAGAAAATTCAATCTTTTTGTGAAGATACCTCTCGAGATTCCCTCCCCCCCCCCTACCCTTGTTGGCCTAGCACCTCGTTGCTCCGTGCAAAATCGTGCTCAATACAATACACCCTAACTTGCGAACTTGCAACTTTGGCCTCTACCCTGCACACCACATGCGCCGTCAGATTGCTGTCTCCCACACCCCGCACACCTCATAACAATGACGGTTGAAGCCGAGCAGATGTGAGAGAGAGAGAGAGAGAGAGAGAGAGAGAGAGAGAGAGAGAGATGTGCTTGCCTCTTGTCTCCTAACAAGCCATTGTAGACTAAGCGTGAGCTCGCCAACCCACCTTGGCTGGTAATCAACATAGGGAAGTAGCACACTACTCGACGAGAGACAAGTCAGTGGTAAGAGAGAGAGAGAGAGAGAGAGAGAGAGAGAGAGAGAGAGAGAGAGAGGTCAATGGCCGAGATAGAGATTTTTTGGATATCCAGCATACGCAACGGGGCAAGAGCACTATAAAAAGGGGGGAGGGGGGGGCCGGCGAGTTCTGGATACACCACCTGGCCCAAACTCCTCCCTCTCTCTTGCCTCCCCGCCACCTTTAAGCTTCACTCAAAACATGACATCTCCACATCCCATTTGTAATGATTTTTTAAAGGAAAAATTACCAAAATACCCCTCTAATTTGTGGAAATTCTCAAAATACCCCTCAAATTTCAAAAATTCCTAAAATACCCTTTATCTATTTTGGTTGGATTGTTAAAGATTTTTTTATCTTTATTCCTTTTTTATAATTGAGATCCATTTTTGAATGCTTGGCATGTAATTTGCCACAAATTACCTCACAAAAAAGGCAATTTTGTCTAAAGATAATGAAGCAATTAATCTTCAAGGCTTACATAATCAACTCAAATTCTGGATTTAGCATCTTATCTTACATTGATAAGCAATGAGTCTTCTTATGAAAAGCTACAATTGTTTTAATCTTTGGAGAAATTTAATTTCACAACCAAGGCTATTTTGGGAATTTTGGAAAAATTGAAGGGGATTTTGGGAATTTATGACAAAATATTGGGGGTGTTTTGGGAATTTCTGAAATTTGAGGGGTATTTTGGGAATTTCCACAAATTAGAGGGGTATTTTGGTAATTTTTCCTTTTTTTAAAATCGTGTGTACATATTCAGCTAATTTACATTTAAAATATTCAATACAAACACTGCCAGCATGACACCTTTCTCCTACAACAACAATCTCCTTGCGAATTCTCTCACACATGTCTTCAAGGTGAAGGCATAGGTGATTGCCTTTACCTCTAGTGGACTTGGAACTGATGGCTTCTAGAGCCTAGAGGAAAGCTAAGCAGCTCTTGCATAAATGTTGTTGTGTGTGTGTGTGTGTGTGTGTGAGAGAGAGTGAGAGAGAGAGAGAGAGAGCGACTCCCACATGTGGTTGTTGGATTATCCATGCCCTTGTCTCATTTTTCTTTGCAAAGATTCTCCTCTCATAAACCCCCCCCCCCCCCCCCCCCCCCCCCCCCCCCCCCCCCCCCCCCCCCCCCCCCCCCCACCAACCAAAATCTTCATAGATTCTCCTCTCACATGTTTTCAAGGCTAACTGAGGGAGAAGTGCCTCACCTTATATATAGGAAGTAGGAGGAGAAAGAACCACCCAACTATAAGTTTCCAGAAACTAAGTATCCACATTCAGATGTATTATAGCTTAAAAAAAAGAATTGGCTAGAGTAGTTCCAAACCAGTATAAGCGATTTAAAGGAATTCAAAGCCAGCTAAAGAAGAAACAGAATCCCTATCATAACCTTCCCAGTCAGGTAGTTACATGTATATCATAACCTCTCTCTCTCTCTCTCATGCGGGCGATAAGGTGGGCCATTACGGCATATCTGGGTGTTCTTCATAGCCATCCCCATATCTGGGTGTTGTTGCAGGGGCTGAGGCAGTGTTGGTGGTGGCAGGGCGGAGGGTATTGCGACATCGTGTGTGTCACATGCAAGCCAAGGCTGCGGGCGGGCACACCTCTCTGATACGGACGGGCCTGCAACATCTTCAAGCCACACATACACAGTAAACACCCGCATCGAGTGCCGCTAAACCTGCATGGGATAGGTGCAGCTCGGGAGTCATTGCGGGTGCTGTCCAGCACATGCCTTGCCACACCTTGGCAATGCATCCCCAACCTGCAGCCTTAGGCCACGCACAACTCTGCAGCTACATGCAGTCCGCCCTCGCACAATTGGATGCACTCGCGGATCCGTGCATACAGAAGTTCAATCGCGTGATCTGCCCAAGGGCCAGCGTCTCAACATCAGATTTTAGCTTTTATTATTTTGTAACCAGACATTGTATTAGATCCACTAATTAGATTGTATTCTCATCGGCCATTTTGGCCTTTTGAAGATGGTTAAGCTCCACCAAGTTTGTATCAATTTGCTCTCACCAGTCATTTTGGCCCTTTGCTTGCTCTAGCCAGTGTGCCCTGTAGCCATGACGACATTGAGCATTGCACGAGAGAGAGAGAGAGAGAGAGAGAGAGAGAGAGAGAGAGAGAGAGAGAGAGAGAGAGGCCTTCGGAGGTGACCGGCCATAGTAGTGATAAGTAAAGCACATTCCTAATCCTTATATTTAACCAAACTTCCGAACTGAAGGTGATAAGACTTCTAAAGCCAAGATCATGTAACATCCAAGTAAGGGATCTTCATCTATCATAACAAGTGATAAAATCACGAGGCCTGCCATTGGGAGGATCAAGAAGCATTAAAGTCACAAAGACTGTCCATTTCCTATTTGGTAAATGTAAGGATGTTTATTTTAATAACTTATTAGTTAAAATAAACATCCTTACATTTTAGCAAATAAACTTAGTCAAGTTAGTCATAGATTTTTGAGAAAGGGGCTTAGCAATTAGGGTAAAAGCTCCACCAGCGGAAGGAGCCCAAACTTAAAGACACTTTTGAAGGGAAATATCTTAGTGATAGTAGAAACAAGGGGCAATTTTGTGGCTACACGAGCTCGTGTGTTCACTTCTCATTTGGTTTTGTAGTTGTTCCATCGTTGTTGGAAGTGATTCTATAGCTGTGGGAGGGTATGGACTTCGTTTAGGGATCAAAACTTTTACACCTCGAAAGGAAAAACCTGTTGAGTTCTCCGGTATCCGAAGCCGAAATTTGAATAGTCATTTTCTTCCCATACTCTTGAGCATTAGCATGCATCGATTACCAGATACTTGAAAACCATTGACAGTAGCAACAACAGAATGCAATGTTTCTTTTTCACTATCCTTAATATGGGGTTTTTACCCTGCTAGCATTGACACACTCTAAGGTGTTTGGGATTCAGTACCCTCTAGACATTGCATGTCTTAATTTGGAGAGCACCCACACAAATTGTCTCTTTCGAGTCTTTTTGGAGAAGTGCTAGCTTGAAGAATTCTTACAGACATAGCATAATTCCATCGACAATCATCATTGGCGGCCAATGATATGGACTTGAGAGAGAGATCTTACAAAGGAGCTTAAGTAATGTGTTTAGGGTTCACGATTTTTGATTTCTAAAAGAGCACATTCAGGCTGTGCTTTTTGTAGTACATGTGTGGAAGCAATCACGATGGTGCTTTAACAAAACATGGTCAACCGTCGAGACGGGACCAAATATTGTGAAGAATATTGTACAATGGTCATTGTACTGATGTAGGATGTAGCTGACAACCGGCTCTAATTGAAAAAAATAAATAAATTCAATTTGTGAGGAGATTCCCTCCTGAGTTCCAATGCTCTCTCTCTCTCTCTCTCTCTCTCTCTCCCCCCTCTGAGTTTCTCTACTACAGGTGGGCAGCAGATCCGGACTCCTCTTTGCGAGAGCTTCTTAAAAGAGAGCATCAACATAGCTTTTGAAAGCAAGACATTGAAGAAAAGGGCTATGAGAGCCGCAAAATACAGATGTTTGTTTATAACCATTTTGCTAAGCTCGAGCCATTTGATGTTGCTATTTATAACCATTTTGCTGTGTTCGAGCCATGGCTTGGGTTCGGCTTTTGCACCATGCTCTTGAGATTGAGAAAGGGATTTTACAGTTGGAATTTGCACACAGAGAAATGCTCAATCTTAACATGGAGATTCCCATCACAATGCACCCACTTTACAATAGAGCCCTTGAAGCATGCCGAGGTTCTTGTACTTCCACGTCCACAGGCACGTTCAAGATTCCCTCTTTGAATGGTAAGACAGAAACCTCCTTCCTCAACCTGCTTGTAGAGGGAGCTCCCATTTTAGAGAAGCTTGACGACATGCAGGAGAGATGTGTTTGATGTTTGGGGGTTTGGGGGGGGGGGGGGGGGGGGGGGGAATGCTTGTGGAATTGGCTGAAGCTTCCTGCAGTACATTCTTGACCACAGTACTCGTGAAATCGCTAGCTCCCTTCAGAGAAGTTCAAGGAAGGGGAGCGAGGGAAGGGGAAAACGAAAACACGAGCATGGACATAGAGTTTGAAAGCAATCTCAAGATGCGCTGCCAGCCAACTTGGCAAGTTGTGTTACGCGTCACTCTCCATCTCTCTGTCTCACACATTCTCTCTCACACACACACACACACACACTCTCTGTAGCCACAAAAAGAAGGGGAAGGGCAGGTGCAACTGTGCAAGAGGGCCTCTTATGTCTGAACTGCCCATGTACATCCTCTCTGGTTTTCCCCCGCCCTGCTGCCAGTTGCAATGTTCCCCTCCAAGGCAGATCGCATTTTGTCCCGCTGTCGACCCATAGCCCCCCAGCTGCCGCCTCCCCCCCATCCCTCCCCTCCGCGGACAGCTTGGCCCAGGCCACCACCTGCACAGGCCTCTCCTCCACCTACGCATCCCTCGACAACTTTGTCTCCTCCTCCGCCAAGATTCACTGCTCTCTCAATCGCCATTTTGCTCCTGCTTCTACACCTGCCACCAAGTGCTCCAAACCCCATGAATCGTAGCACCCCTCGCCCGAGATTGTCTCCACCTTCGGCAATACCAATGCATGCTCAGACACTAGCTCCCTCATGCACAGGGAAATTCCGATGGTGGTGTCCCTGGTATTGACTTTACACACTTCCCGAAGCTATGCTATTCGTGATAGTGGAAATCGCATTACACAACATAGGATGATGGATGTGTCGGATAGGCCCCGAGTGCCAATGGGCGATCTCACCATGGTTGGGTGCAGAGAAGGTCAGGGAAGGGGAGTGAGATGGTCTAGAAAGGGGGAGAGCTTTGCCTTGCTCTCTCTCTCTGTGTGTGTGTGAGAGAGAGAGAGAGAGAGAGAGAGTGTGAGAGAGAGAAAGTTCCCCCAAGAAAAAATCTCAAAAGAAGCCCTGCGCCTTTTTCCAAAATTGATCATTCACATTGGATCCTCAGCAAGCCATCACTAGCACTCATTGCTCTTTCTTTAATGTTGTACAGCACTCACCAATCAAACATTTTTCTCTTTTATTTTATTTTTTTTGGCCTCGAACACATCACTAAGCCCTTTGGGCAGGCCAAAAAACTTTTCCACAAATCAAACAAGTGATAAAATCACGAGGCCTGCCAAATAGGTGGACATAATAAGATTTGAGCCTAAACAAAAATATAGACGTGAGTGACACGAGTAAGGTTACCTATTAGGGAAAAACCAATATCAAATGCACTACTGCTTGCGCCCTGCCTTCCTCTGCACGTGCAAGAGGAAGAGACCCCTCAGTTGGTGCAATCAGAAAGCACTTGTTTAGAGCAAGGTTTGGATCGTCTCATGTGTGATATGCATCCATGGAAGATGCAGATCATAAACTGGATTGCCATTGGCAAGGAGAGTTAATATTCACAGCTTGGAATTGCCCCACAACTGCTAGCCAAAAGGGTGCATCACCACAAAAATTTGCCAAGAAACCGTGCACCTCATTGCATGCTGACGACCGTCTCCTCCCAACAACCTGATGCCTCCTATTGGCATCTACACAGTTTCCGCAACTCGAGGTGAGTTTTTGAACATTGTGAGGCAAAATCCTCGTATACCACCATTCCATGAAATCTACAGTCCTTCAAGATGTGCTACTACACAAAGCGAGCCAAGAGTGTCGTGGCATATATGATGCTAAAGAAGGTGAGAATGGGACCAATAGTGGCAGTGCGACCAGAATTTGTGGGATTTAATTTAAATGATCTCATGGAACAGTTTAGAATCAATTGGTTGGTAACTTAAATCTTTTTGGTAATTAGCTGTTATTTAAAAGAGTGACTTACACCTTCACCAATCAAAAACACATTAAATTGGGTAAAATACTCAAAAATAGATAAAATGCATGTCAAAAATCCACCATAAATCACATGATTAGGTTTGGATTTATCTTGCTCTCTGATCGATCTCTCTCTCTCTCTCTCTCTCTCCCTCTCTCTACATTAAAGAGAAAGGAAGGGGGGATAGTGAAAAGCGAAAATATATTCCAATTGCATTCTATGCATGGTACTAATGTATCTTATGTGATATTGGCTCAGCTCTTTGCCCTATACTCTACAACACACCACTTCCTAGCTCTAAAAAGTTTAGCGCTCGTTATACCATCTCACGCCCCGTATTCCATTTCACTCACCTCCAGTACCACATTGAAGCCCTACCCAATTTTGCTTGCAACACAGGTATATGTGGCACTCATAGCAACAACACCCACACGATAACTCTCATAGCGGCAATGAAATGACGAAGAATTATCGTTCTTCCACTTAGCTGGAAAGCGGCTAAAGAAAAGCAAGACATACCAATGGTAAGCCGGTTTGTAATGCTAGTAATTTATAAGAACAGGCCAAGATGCCAGCATGACAAGTTGCATTTTTTGAAATATAAATCAATTAGCTACGTTGTCGATATGCGATAACTCAAAAGGCCTACCTTGTGTTTGAAGCCTCTTGCGTCCTCACAATTTAAGGGCGTCTCAAATTATCATATTCACCAAGGAAGCCAGATAAGATACAATGTGTGTGTGTGTGTGTGTGTGAGAGAGAGAGAGAGAGAGAGAGAGTGAGAGAGTCGCTTAAAAAGAGATTAGTGAAAAATGTACAAGTCGGTATAATAAACACATATAAAAGCACAAGTAATTATTTGGCAATCATGGCAGAAGAACTAATTATGATCAGAGCAGCATGCGAGAGGTCGACAAAAGTGTCAAATACAGGATGCTACTAGGCCTATATTTATATGACATGGAGATTGCATGGGAAGCATTTTGAATGCCTTCCAAGCTGGTTCCACTTATACTCTAATCTTGAATCCACTCTTTCCTTCATTCTTGACCCCATATTATAAATATTGCAGCAGACGTTGTCCACGCACTTGCAATCTTGTAGAGGGCTCGTCGAATCCCTTGCACCTGCTTTTGCCGAGAACTCTGATTCTAACTGTTGGCAAAGAGAAATTATATTAGGGTTTGCTGATCGCTTCGTTTGCAAAAAATATTGTAGCAATGAACCCATTGCATGAGCTTGCGTTGCACATTCATGAGCAGTACCGCATTGGCGCTGTGAAGATAACTTGTTCAATTTGTTTTCATGAATATTTGTACACGCCGCACACCTATATTCAATGTAGACGAAGAACATGATGAGCATCCATCCATACATATCTGTTGGGCCATAATAATGGATGCATATGTATATACACATTAGTAATTACATGACCTTGACAAGCAAAATTGAGTCTTGTTAGCACTAATTACAATACCTAGTAAACAAGCCACTCCATACTCGTGAGCTGGTGGCGCTAGAGTCCTACGTGCTTGAAACGTGGCCTTCTCATCATGAGTTTGCGACAACACTCCAGAAAGCGTCCTCCTGCGCAAATATTGTTTAAGAAACCATGGAGTACATTGCGATGATTTTGCAAGCAAGGCTGCTTGCTGCTGCTACAAATGAGCGGCCTCTATTCGTCAACCTAGAATTGCTTGTTGTTCCCATCCCCATCAACGACACCAAAGTTATGCTTCTAGCTTAGAAGGAGAAGAACGAAGACTGTCAGTTACTCATACTTACCTGTGTATCTCCAACATTTGAAGAATCAAGTGATGAGCAAGAAGGACTCGCAACAAGCAGATGAAAGTTGGAATGGAGATTATATTGCATAGTGTCCTCTGTGAATTTGTGAGCGAGCCACATCTGTAGTAATGTCACTGGCTGCAATCCCAACGGCCATATTCCCTTGAGTCAAGCCCAACATGCCTCGCTTCCTTCCTAAGAGAGATGCAGATGCCACCTACGCTGGACGGTGTCCCCACTCGCCAGAGAGAGAGAGAGAGAGAGAGAGAGCTTATCTGCGAGTCCTGCAACCTCTACAGACCCACCAAAGCCTCACCTCCCTTTGCCTTCACTTTCCATTATTGAGAATTGTCGAATCTTTAAAATGAGAGTCACTCTTTGCAATGAAGATCTTCTCTCTTTCCAATGAGTGTCTTCTCTCGGTCATAAAATTATCATTTAAAAATAAGCTTGATAACCCCTTGGATGGGATTCGGGAGATGAAGAAGTAAAATAAAAAATTATGTATTTTCAAAACAATCTAATCATAACATATAGTGCTTTTTAAAACAGTTAAAAATAAAATGTTTTATTTTTTAATTAAAAATAATGTTCTCTTTTTCATTAACAAAAAAGGAAATCATCACTAGGGCCTTCCCCCTTTGGTACAGGCCAAAAATTAACTTAGTTAACTAAAATCAGAGCTTGGAAATAAAGCCATAACCCAACCACCTGGCCCAACTCTCTCCTTTGTTTAATCTCGACTAGGCTTACCATCCTATCATTATACATAGTGGTGGCAAAACCGAAATTCACTTTAATTTTTTTTGTATTTTTCAACGGCAAAAAGGAAACCCATCTCTATAGCCTTTGCCTTTTGCAGGCCAAAAAGCTTTTAGCATTATGGAATTGTAAAACGTCTCAGCATTATGGTATTGCAAGAGACCAAAGGAGCTTTTATATGAGACTTTCCATTAAAAAAATCAAAAATTTCCTTGGTGCCATAAAAAGGCTCATTGTTTTTAGCATGTAAAAAACAAAAGACTTATTATGAATTGAGCCAAAAAAACATGCTTTTGAAGCTTTCATTACTTCGTTAGCGTAGTGGGCATAATTCAATCCTTGGCCAACAGCCCACGTGGCTCTAGCGCTCAATAGCCCAACGCGCGCAGCACTCAGATGCTATAAAAAAAAGGTGCCGACTTTGCCTTCAAAAGGTCTAAAAAAAATAGCACCGGCTTTGCCTCCAAAAGCTCTTAAAAAAACAGCGCGCTAGGCTCAGATGCTCTAAAAAAACGGCGCCGTCAAAAGCCAACGCTCATAAGCTCTAAAAAAAAGAAAAGCTCTACAAAAAACTACGCCGTAAGAAGCTACCAAGTGATAAAATAAAAACAGCATTGTGCATTGCTCTCACGAGCAATTCGATCTTCTTTACAAGCAGTTCGCACTCTCCCAGAAGTAAGCAATTTTTACTTCGTTGCTCCCAAGAGCAATTCGATCTTCTCATAAGTAGTTCGCAGGTTCCAGAAGTAAGCAGTTTCCAGGAGCAATTCGATCTTCTCCACAAGCAGTTCGCAGGTTCCAAGAGTAATCAGCTTCGAGATTTGTCTACAGGTTTGTCTTTGGCCACTGTATGAGAGAGAGAGAGAGAGAGAGAGAGAGAGAGAGAGAGAGAGAGAGAGAGAAGGCTATGAAGCTAGTAGCATCTTTTGACGCTCTTCCTTCCAACCGAAGCCATCATCGCAACATGTTAAAATTTCCGCACACACAGTAGCATCTTTTGCCGCTCCTCCTTTCAACCAAAGCCATCATCGCAACACGTTAAAATTTCCGCACACACATACTCACAGTAGTAATTGCTACACGAGACTGTGACTTCTTTGTAGCTAGTACTGCAGGAAGCAAACAAGCATTGCTGCATTTGGGTCTACAGATTACCCTTCTCTTTCCATGCTTTTCTTACGTGCTCCAAAATAGCTCGCATTTACCGTACAGTTAAGCAACTTATTAGGAGGTTAATTAGCAGCTTCTACTCACATATGAAGTCATATAAGAGAAAGCAATGGAGACAAAAGTTAGAAGTACTTGTTCGCACAGAGCTTTAATGGAACCATCAGACCCTTCTGCCTTCCACTCATTCTCTGATCTATGGTGCTGGAAGTGGCAACACCCATCTATGGTGTTGGAAGTGCACTACAAGAGGTTGTGTGCTCTTGTGACGCTGTTAGCGACGGAAATACACTGGGTTTTTATAACCCCCGACGTCGCTAAAACCGTCACTACGAGCGTCGCTACGAGGGCGTCGCTATATGCGTCGCTATATAGCGACGCATATAGCGACGCCTATAGCGACGTTTACACAGAAGACTATAGCGACGCTCATAGCCACGCTCCAGAGCCATAAATAGCGACGCCCGAGAGATTTTTTTTTTGGTGGCAGGGCATTCACCCATCAACCATATTGTACTTGATTCACTTTTTTAAAAAAGTGCAAAGGTAGATAATAGACCCAAAATAGTAACCCACAAGACGCATTGTTTGCAAAATTGACAATTGTACACATCATAAGCAAAATGAATTGATTGGCAAATGTAATAATGACAATTGTACAACATCATAGGCATAAAGAATTGATTGGCAAAAGGAACTGCGGTGACAAATGTAATAATATACATGGTTCAAAAAGACGTATAAAATCCGTCTCATGATACATAAGCTATGAGAAACCCTAAACTAATGCTATCTAGCTACGGCTAAACTGACGTCGTTTAGTCAGACGTCTCATCGCGTCCAAGCGGCGTATCTGTCGGATTCTGCAAAAAAAGACAATAAGACAGCTTTCAGTAAGTATAAACATATAACGACATTTATAAAACAATACAAAAAATAAAAAAGAGTAAACCCTAATACTAACCATGCCGCCGCGAGAACTGAGAATGTCCATCAGGGCGTTTAAGCCCTTCCTGCCTGCGTACTCGCGCTCGTACGGTGTGGGATCACGTCCTGTCATCGACCACTGTCAAAACATACAAAGATTTCATTATGTTAGAACTAAAAAACTCATAAACCCTAAACTATCGAACATGCATAAAGAGCAATGTGAAAACACTTACAAAATCGGCCTCAAATGATGCCCATCCACCGCTCCCCAAGTGGTGCGAGCTCCTTGCCTCTACTCGCGCTCTGGCTGCATCCTTTTGTTGCTTCCACTTGTCGGGATTCTCGCGCGCTGCTTTCTTCGCATTCTTCCAATCTTCTTTGGCCAGCCAATCTGGCCTGTTCCACCCATTCTTGATTGCTTTTTGCACTTCGGAACGCTTGTGTTTGCAGTATTCGCGCATTCGAATCTTCATCACGTCTTCATTGAAGCGCTGATCCCGTGTTGGAACGGGAAACTCATCATGAAGTATGCTAATGACTCTGTTTTTTAAATCACTTGGTACTTCACTCCATTTGTTTAGTATGTAGTGTCTAAACAGCTGAGAGCAAAGACCACGCATGCGCGAGATCACCTTCTTGCCGTCATCATCCATGATGATGCCGCCGCTGATGTCGACGGAGTAAGGCAAGCCCTCTGGCCGGTGACGCGTGAACCTAGGTGTCCCGGCAGGGGTCTCCAGCGGCGTGTCGATGGGGGTACGGACGTCAGGTGTCTCCACCGGTGTCTGGGCCCCAAAGCGAGGAGTGTCGAGTGGGGTGGCTCCTGGCGGAGTAGGTAGAGGTGTGTAGCTTCTAGGAACAGTCAGCCGTGCAAAACCTGGCGTAGATGGCGATGTTGTGGCTGGTGTGGGGGCGGGCAAAGAAGGGGAGGGTAAAGAGCCTCGTCGAACACGAGGCGGTGTGGAGGCATCGGTGGCGGAATCCCCACAACAACCACCACCGCCACCGCCACCACTAGAGCGCCGGTGTCTAGACGAGTGTTAAGCTCGTCTCGTCGACGCCGAAGCTTCGGAGCGCGCCGAATGCTCCGAAAGAGAGGGAGATGCGGATGGAGTAGGAACGCGCGATGATGCGCCAGAGCGATGACGCTCCACGTACCACTGTCTCTGCTGCGGTGACAAAGAAGAAAGAAACTCCTCATCATCCATACCTGCATTAAACACACGAATATTTAAACTTAATATTGAATGAATAGAGTAGACAATGACGCAAAGACCATTAAATACAATGACGTAATGACGCATATAAATACAATGACGCAATGAATCGAGTGATAGAAGAGGCAAGTCGAAAACTCAGAATTTTCAATCAAAAGATGTGAGCGCGAGTAGAAAAGAGCGTTATACACCATGGAAGGTACTTAGAGAGCCAGAGCTTTTACAACACGGAGCAAAATTGTTCAAATACAATATTTGTGGCTTTAAGAGATCTCTCTCTCATCCTCGCATAACTCAGCATAACTTCCTATATCTATATAGAGCTCTCCGTTTAAACACATATCCTCTGTTTCATTTTGTAGCTCCTCTGCATGCACCCCATATAGAGTAGTAGCATCTTGATGCTCGTCTGGCACCACCGCAGCGGCTTCTGATTGAGCATCTTCTCTGATCTCCTCCATTGATGTCGTTGTGATTGGCACATGGTAGCCTTCATACGTCCTTGCACTACGAGGGGCTACCTCTATGACGTACCACCAGTTTGATGTAGACTTTGTAGGATGAAATATTACCTGCCAGACCCACATAACTTACATGAGAGCTTTCAAGCACATAACTTGTAAAAGGGGGATGTTAACTATTTACATACTTACTTGTTCACAATGCTCGGGTAGTACGAAAGTGTCTCTTAGGTCAGTCCATTTCTTAGTAGAATCCACCTCAAGAAAACCAGACTCTCCTCTACGCACAGTAGCGTTGCGACCCTCCATGATTATCTTGAACCATTGCACGTCGAACAAGTCGACAAAAAATCCTCTGTAATCGATCCTCAAAATCTCTTGCAGCGTGCCGAAGTAAGTGAGTTCCGCCACCACAGGATCTGCATCAGAGGAACGTCGTCGACTAGACTGTTCAAATTTTGCCATGATTCCACAATCTTGAGTAAAACGCTTTTTGTCGATTCGTTCCACCCTAAAATGTCGACCTTTACACCATGCTACTGTGTATGACTTATACTACAACGAACAAAGATTATGAGTGGCTGTTCAAACGTTTATAAATAAAGTCACTTGCTAGTCGTACATTGCAAACTTACCTTGGTCGCGCAACCCCGAGAGTACTCCCACTCTTCTTCACTCGCTTCGTCACCGCATTGTTGTGCGCTTTTCAATTGGTTGTGCAACCATCTTAAGCTCATGAAGGTTGGTAGGCTCTCCAGAACCGCTGGATAGTGCATTGGTGGTCGTCTTCCCCGTCTCCACTCGATTCGTGCCCTTTGTCGCTCTTGCTTTGCATCCTCATATTGTGAAATCCACTTTTGCATCACTGGATTGTGAAGCATGCAAAATCGGTTGATTTTAGCCTCTAGATCTTTCGTCATCTTCTTCTCAACACCGAGATTGCACATGACAATCCCAGATATGCGCTCATCATCTATGGTTCGCCATAGCGTGTCCCGGGATTTATCAAATCCGTCTAGCCACTCTCCAATGTACACTAGGGACTCTGATACCAACCAACCTTCTGCCATGCTACCCTCCGGACGTGCCTTTTGACGCATATATCCCTTAAGCGTTTTCATGAAACGCTCTAAGAAGAACATCCATCTGGAATGAATTGTGCCAGCTATTTCCACCTCATCAACTATGTGAACAAGAAGATGCACCTGAATGGTTAGCATTGTAGTAGGAAAATGTTTCTCAAACATGCACACAAGCTCCGCAGCATTTAGTTTGGCGAATGGTATGGAGTCTACGTTGATCTCCTTTTGTGAGATCCATTGCACCAGCTTTGCAAGTTTGTAGATTGTGTTACGGATGTCGAGAGACAAACATCCCTCAATGGCAACCGGTAAAATAAACTGTAAAGTATGTGCAGCAATGATATTAAAGTCCACATTTTATGCAATGATATTAAAGTCCACTATGAACGTACCTGACACATTGTATGCCAATCGTGTGACTTCAAACCGGTAAGCTTTCCTTCTTTAGTAAAACACGTTCGGAGCGAGTGCATTACGCCAGTGGGGGTCCGCAAAGATCGAATGGTCTCTTTTACTTTGCGTTCTTGGGCTCCTGTGAAAATCCATGGTGCTTTAGGGAGTTTTATCGATCCATCAGACGCTGTTTGCGGCCAATATTGCTCCATACGATCCACATTTCTAAGGTCAACTCTGGCTCCCAAAGTATCTTTCTTGCCGGTCAAATGGTCCCATAGTAGATTACCCACATTCTTGAATATGTGCATTGGATCGAGCAAGTGATTGATCATGAGTCGGGGCCAGTATGGTAACTCGTACCATAGAGATAGTCTCTTCATCCCTGGAGGCAATCCGTCATCGCACATCTCCTTCTGCTCTAACCATGCTTGTGCAGACATCCTTGGTGGCTCTCTTCTCAAAAAGCCGTCGCGTAACACATGATTCTCTGGAAGATACGCTTGATGACCTTCGTAGATTTGCTTCTTCAGTGAGGGTGCCCTACGTGCATTCAGTCTAGGTCCACATGTGACACATGCTCTGTATCCGCTTGTTTGAAGCCCTGCATGTATACACATGATAATAGATCAACTATGGGAAAAAACAAGATTTACAGTGTCTGAGTGAGGAGTGTCAATAGATCACTTGAGCATTCTGTTAGCCCGGGATAGTCATGCATGGTCCACATTAGAATGCCTCTGATCAAAGCATTCCGTCGTCCTGTGTGTCGGCTCATATCCACCACCTCTATGCCAATCCACAATTGTTGTAGCTCTTCCAATAGTGGACGAAGATACACATCCATATTCTCCACTTTATATCGCCCTGGCACAATCAAGCTTAGCCATAGGTGCCCCTTCTTCGTAGTCAACCATGGGGGAATGTTGTAGTTGACGATGACAACGGGCCATACACTGTAAGATGTTGATCTTTGACCAAATGGATTTACGCCATCCATAGCCAGGCCTAAGCGCAAATTTCGAGCTTCCCTGGCAAAATCCGACCATGTTCCATCTAAATGTTTCCACGCTACGCAATCTGCAGGAATTCGTAGCACACCATCCGAAGATTTATTCTCCTCATGCCATGATGCTAGGGCGGCCATGGACTTACATTCGAAGAAATGCTTGATGCGAGGAAGCAGAGGGAAATGTCGCAAAACCTTTTGTGGAATTTTTGTCCCGTGGAGATCTACTCGATATCTTTCAGAATCACATTTCGGACACTTCTCCATGTCTATGTATTCCCCTCTGAAAAGAATGCAGTCATTAGGACAAGCGTGGATAGAATTGTAATCCATCCCCAAGTTTCGCAAAATCTTTCTTGCTTCATCTCGGGAATCTGGCATCACATTGTCAGCTGGTAGTATGTGCTCTTTCAGCAATCTACACAACATAAAAATATGATACAGTCGTGTACAAATCTATCAGATCATTATACATTTAGAGTTCTATTAAAGTAAACTAATTGTAATAGATCACCTGAAAAGCGCTGTGACGCTAGTGTCACTCCATCCAAACTTTGCCTGCATGTTGAGAAGAACCAGGAGTGCTTTCAATCTAGACATACGTGCTCCATTATACAATGGCGTATCGGCTTCACTTTTCATATCATCATAGATAAGCCTTTCTGAATCCATGATCGTCTCGATCATTTCATCAATCTCGGGCTCAAACATTGCCTCGTTGGGAATGTGCTCTGCATGATCATCCCCCGAGCTGTCAGAGGCTACATCTTGTGGCCTCACATATGCTGCTTGACCAAAGTGCCTGCGAACACGTCTATTGGGTTGCAAGATTGCTGCTTGTTGGCCAGCGTCAGAGTCCGACGAGTTATAATTGGCAACAACTCGATCTATAATAGATGGATCGAACTCGCCAAATTCGCGAACGTGCTGCAAAGAAACACGTCTTGTCCGTCGCACAGCATGCTTGCATTGATTACAAGGACATAAGACCCTCGTTGAGAGATAGGTGTTTCGGTTGGACGGTCCCACATCCTCGTCGCTACTCATAATGAGGATAAAAAACTTATAACCTGGACAACAAATTTAATATTCTATTGGCATTCTTCGTCTTCTCTCTCTCTCTCTCTCTCTCTCTCTCTCTCTCTCTCTCTCTCTCTCTCTCTCTCTTTACCTCACATTCTCTAGTCATGTCCAATCCCCGCACACCTCGGTCTAGAGGTGCACGGAGATCAGAACCACCGGGTTATAATCTCGTCTTTATTGGTCAATACCTATATTTGTGGGTACAAGAAATCTACACACCCACGTCTACATGATACTGCATGTAGTGGACAAAACCCCTTTGCCTCTTCTCTAGCTGTAGCACTTCACTTCATCTTAACATCTTTTCACAGTAGATCTTTTCACTGTTCGTCTAACTCTAAACCCTAAACCGTAAGTAATTCTTGCGTGGACTCGATCTAACGTAAATAAGCGTAAATCTAAATAAACGTAAATCTAACTAAAAATAAAGCTAAATCTAATTTAACGTAAGTCTAATGACTAGAGGTTGTCTAGATGGTCATTGTGTCGGGGATGTAGTGACTCTTGCCGCCCTGAAGATCCACCTTCTTCCCTATCTTCTGAAGACATTTCACCAGTACTTTTGGATTGACGGAGCCCACCATGAGTGCAGGCAGCAATACCCTATATTCCATTGAGGGCTTTCTTCACCCGCTTCATGCAGGCATCGCAGTCTATGGAGACCTAAATCTAATCTAATATAACGTAAATCTAAATCTAGCTTAAATAAACGTAAATCTAGTTAAAAATAAACCTAAATCTAATTTAATGTAAGTCTACATATAACCTAATCTTTAACGTCTTTTAAGATAGTTTCCTATGACGTTATAACTCTCTTCTTCTTGTGTGTGTGCGCGTGTGTGGATGTGTGTGCCAATAAAAAGAGATAAATGGTATAACCTTTCTATCACCCATGCCAAGTATGATAGATTGATTATGCCATTTCCCTCTTGAATAATAGGTCTTGAGTTCAACTCCTCGTCGGATAGATCTTTAGGTCTTTTAATTTTAATTAGTTTCCTACGACGTTAAATTAGTTTCTCTCTCTTTCTCTCTCAATGTGTGTGCGTTTTTTTGGATCGTATGCATGTTTTCTCTCTCTTTTCCTCTCTCAATGTGTGCGTTTTTTGTTTATGCATGTTCTCTCTCTCTTTTCCTCTCTCAATGCGTGCGTTTTTTGTTTATGCATGCTCTCTCTCTCTTTTTCTCTCTCAATGTGTGTGTGCATTCTTTGTTTATGTATGTGTGTGTGCGTTTTTGTTTTTGTTTGTACTCTCTCTCTCTCTCTCTCTCTCTCTCAAAAACACTATGTGTGTGTGTATGTGTGTGTGTGTGAGAGAGAGAGAGGGAGAGAGAAAGAGGGGAAGGGAACATGAGAATGAGGAGAGGGAAGGAGCATACCTGGCTCTCCTTCCTCTCCTCGTGTGTGTGTGTGTGTGTGTGTGGAGAAGAAAAAGAGAGAGAGAGAGAGAGAGAGAGAGAGAGAGAGAGAGTGAGGGAGAGCGTTACCTGCTCCTTGCTTGAGGGCGCCGAAAAACTCAGATCTGAGATCTGAGTTTTTGGGCGCGCTCGGTTATTTTTTTACCCCAGCCGGCGTCGCTATGAGCGTCGCAAATTTACAAAGAAATTTGCGACGCTTATAGCGACGCTCATAGCGACGCCGGGAATTTTTTTTTGGAGCGTCGCTGTGTGAGCGTCGCTAATATGAAGAGCCTCTTGTAGTGGTGGCAACGCCCAGCTAGCTGTTGTACTGATACCTTATGCCTGTTCACATGAAAGCAAAGAGCCATGAAGAAAAGCCTGCCTCGTCGACATGGCGAGAGCATTCTTCAATATCATAGATACTGTAGGCCAAGCTCCTCCCTATTCATTTCAGCAGTAGAAGGTTGACAATGTCACTGTTTACCTCATCGGCATATTGGAATCGACCTTCTTTTGCAGTAAAGCCTCTGCGCCTTCCCCGCGTAGCAATCATAGCAGCTTTGTGTGTAACAAGACCCAGTGGCTAGTTGAACAGTATGTCCAGCTTCAACTACCTTACTTAGCTCGTTTCTGCAGGTGCAACTAGTTATGGTCTAACTCTACCGTGTTACATTGCAAACGGATCAAGTGAACCTTGGACACATATCATCTACATTTGCAACGGCGACATATTCCAGCATGCGGTGAGTAAGAAGTGCCACATTCTAGACTTGAACACTGAGAACACAGTAAAAAGAACACACTGAAAATTGCATGCTGTCGTGGGAATGGCACGTTCCCTCGTATTATAAACATTGGGGAGGACTGTGCAAACTCCCCCATGCAAGGACACCAACACGTTTTCTTTTTTTTCTATAACATAAGAATGAAAGAACACATATAAATAATGAGATTACTCTCAGAACCTTCAACATTGTGCTATTACTTTTCTAACGCTTCGTACTTATTGTTTGCAAGGGAGATTCAGAAAATCAGCTATCGCTTGCCTCTTCCCAGCTCAAAAGCCCACAACAGCACAATCAAGCACCAGGTACATGTTTGTTTCAAACGCTTGCATTGTTCCTTGCTTAGACGTGACTAGTAAGTAGATATCACAAGGTTTTCATCGCATTGAACCATTTAGATTGAGTCCGACTTAAGCCTTGAATGGACCATCACCGGAAGCGTAGGATACACCTTAGGAGATCGAATGCGAGACATCGCACTTCAATCAAGAAGAAGGCTAGATTTCTACCATGCTCACAATCATGGATTGATATAGTCAATATAGTCTACCGATGGAGTTCAGACGTTGCAACGATATTCAGACCTTTAAGCATATGCTTTGTTTGTGGTGTAGTTTTCATTCAAAGAAGTGCCTCTTTTGATTGTACTCGAGCTCCAGACGAGACATCGATTGCAATGTTTGCTAGCAGTCTATTGGTATCTAGCTTAGAGGCTACACGAATAGAAACACAATGGGTGTAGTGCTCCATTTGTGAGAACTCAAGTGCACGTCGCAGATATTGTGTGCCCTTACTTCTAGACTACACACGAAGAATATTGAACGGAAATCAGCTTCACATATAGCTACTGAGCGTCATTGACATATCTGTCAATGCCATCTCAACAGTGACAACAATTCTACGAGGTACACTAGACATACGTTCAATACTAGATAACCCTCTGCTATCATGGAGTAAAGAGCATAGAACAACCTTCACAGAGCAAGATCTAGCTACATCACAAGTGGCAGACATACTTGCATTCAATCTCGAGAACGACTTCATGCTACAGAAGTACATCTCGATGGCTAAACGACCGAATAAGAAGCTTGGCCTCTGCATACTAAGTCAAGATAGTGTGAGAAAGATCATTCAACAACAACAAGACAACGCACCGTTTGCATTGATGACGCAGCTTGACACAAGTTTGATGTTTGGTATCATCGAAAATATCGTTGAACCAGCCAGGAGAAGAGCTTTCACCACTAGCAATACTTACAAATTTTCTTCTTTGCAGCTCTGTGGCCGTCAACAGTTGCGTGAGAGAACAGTTGCTTTCAAGCCGAACGGCATGCCTGCCCCATCAAGCTCTACAAACGACATCACAATAGAGACAGCAGTGTTTCCATTCTGTTCCCTTTTGGGAAAGGCCAGTATGATGGTAAAATCAACTTCAGTATATATGTAAAGATCCGTGCATCGACTCTGTTCTCCGTTTACACCCTGTACAAGCCATACCTGCTCATAATGTACCAACTAAAGCAGGCACTTATGTTGTCTAACAATACACACACGAACTTGTCTCTCTCACATTATTTCTCTTCTAGGTTCTTGTTTTCTCTTACCCTTGGATCCACTTCAATTCAATACAAATACGGCTAATGAAGCACTCTAGTTGGCTAACTTTTACTTGGTTAGCGTAGGAGGCATTTTCCTATCCCTAGCCTCTCGTTAACCCACGTGGCTCCTCTGTTTTAAAAAAAAAACCAGCGATGAAAAGCTCTAAAAAAAAATACGCTGTCAAAAGCTACCAAGTGAATAAAATAAAAAAAGCATTCTGCGTTTCTCTCAGCAGTAATTTGATCTTCTCCACAAGCAGTTCGCTGGTTCCAGAAGCAGCCACAAGTAGTTCGCAGGTTGCTAGAAGCAGCTCCGAGATTTGTCTTTAGGTTTGTCTCTGGCCATTGTTAGAGAGAGAGAGAGAGAGAGAGAGAGAGAGAGAGAGAAGCTACACAAGCAGTTCGCAGGTTCCCAGAAGCAGCCACAAGCAGTTCGCAGGTGGCCAGAAGCAGCTCCAAGCTTTTGACAAATTTTATTTCTAGTGAAGGGAAGACCTTTGCAAAAAGCCGAGGTGCCAACATAAGTGAGAGAATTCTCGATGAGATTGCTAGTGAGGGGCCATTGCCTAATGTTGTCATGTTTGGCAGTTCTTTAATTGATATGGATATGTAGGCCAAATGTTATGCCCTCACGAAAGCACAAAAAGTTTAGATGGGCATCCTCTCTGCGATGTCATCTCTTGGAGCACGTTCATTGCATGATATGCCCAAGCTGGCCATGAAAAGGAAGCTCTGGGCTGTTTTTACCAGATGCAAAGGAAAGGTCTTTCTCCAACTACAATCACCTACGCTTGCACCTTGAAGATGCGTGTCCTTATTCGAGGCCTTCAAATGGGTGAGAGACTTCACAATGAGGTTGCTAGTCAAAGATTTTTGGCAACACATGTTGTGCTTGGAAATGCATATGCCAAATGCTTGGAAATGCATATGCCAAATGTGGTGCCCTTATGAAAGACAAAGGCTATTTCCCAATGATGTCATGTTGTAGGTCTGTGCGCCAAGGTACAAGACGCCCCTTCATGGTCAGTGGTTCCATCAGTGCCCTACAAAGACTCTTTTATGCTGCGAGTTGACCCAACAAGGAGGCCATGAGTTGTGCACTGTCAAGCAGGTTCATGGAGCAGATTCAGTGTAGCAAGGCATTAGCCTCTCACTATCATTTGTTTCAAGATTTGGTGCCCGCATTGGGCTGTGATAGTCATCCCTCTCATTGAGGGTCACGTTGCCATTGTTGTTGGGGGAGATGTAACACAACAGGGATGATTATTGCAAGAATCAGATGCGAAGCAAAGACCTCTCTATACAAGCAAGCACTTTTAAAGCATCACGCTTCCCAAGTTGTTGACATGGGTGAGATTTCATGATGAGAGTGCTAGTCAAGGGCTGTTCAAAAAGATGTCGTTCTTGGTAGGGAAGACCTCTCTCTAAATGCAAATCTCAGATGCCTGCACCTTAAAGGCCTCTTGCCTTTTGTAAGATGTTCACATGGGAAAGAGAATTCACAATGAGATTCCTACTTAGGGGTTGCTGGACAAACATGTGCTTAGCAATGCTTTGGTCGATATGTATGTCAAATGTGGGATCCTTATAAAAGCATGTAAAGTTCTCCATGAGCTTTCTGTCCAAATGATCATCTCTTGGAATTTATTTGCTGCAGGATATGCCCATCATGGCTCTGGCAAGGAAGCATTAAGATGTTTTCACTAGATGTGAAGGAAAGTCCTTTCTTCACGGCTAAGATGTTCACTAGATATGCACAACATGGTTGTGGCAAGGAAGCATTGAGATGTTTTCGCCAAATGCAAAGGAAAGGCCTTTCTTCAAATGCAATCATCTATGCAGTCGGGCATTGTGAGGGGGGCCTTGGAGAAACAATTGTGTGTGGAAACATGCTGGTTGATATGTACACCAAATGTGGTGCCCTTATGAAAGCATGAAAGGCTTTCTTGATGGGCTTTTTTTTTGAAATGTTGTCTCTCGAGACATGTTGATTGTAGGATATGTCTAACTTGGATGTGGCAAGGATGTTGTCTCCTAGAGCAAGTTGGTTGTAGGATATGTTGGGAAACGGATGGCCAACAGTCATATTGGTGCTATTAGTGAAAAATGCCGTGCCTTGCAGCGCCATGAAAGGTTCTTGAGGTTCATGCCGAAACTCAGAAAGATGTTGATATGGGCACAAAAATTCAGAAAGATGCTGCTGTTGAAAAAAGATGTCGTGCTTGGTATTGTCCTGGTCGATATGAATGCCAAATGTGGTACAGTTGAGAACACAAAAAGTGCTTAAGGAGCTTCCTGTCCGAAATGTTGCCTCTTGGAATACACTGATTGCGAGATGTGCACAACAAGAGAAGGGAAAAAAATTTCTAAGCCATTATCAACTGATGCAAAGCAAGAGTATCTCTCCAAATTCGGCTGCCTATACTTTTATCTTGAAGGCTATGCTTACATCTTGAAGGTATGTGGCTCTATGAAAGTGCTCGAGGAGCTTCTTGTCCGGAGTGTGGATTCTTGAATGCACTAATTGCAAGATTTTCACAAAGGGGCAGGGCCAGAAAGCTCTAATCTGCTTTGAGCAGAGGCAAAGCGAGGGCGTCTCTCCAGTTGTTTTAGTTGGATGCGAAGTGAGGTTTCTCGCTAAATGAGGTCTCTTAGAGTGCTCTTATAAGAGGATATGCCCAGCAAAAGTTGGCCTAGGAAGCTCAGAACTGTTTTTGTTGGGATGAAACACGAGGGCAACTCCCCACAACAACTGTCTTTCTCAGTGTGCCCATTGCATGGATTGTTGCTTAGTGGCTCTCAAAAACATGTTGTGCTTGCCAATTCTTTGGCTCATATGTATGTTTTGGTTCTCATATGTATGATGTGGTGCCCTTGGTCAACATGTATGCCAAATGTGGGATTCCATGGAGCCCTGGGCTGTTTCTACAGCTGCAAAGTGAGGGCACCTCTTCAGATGCAATCACCTATGCTTTCATCTTGAAGGCATCTTGGAGCTTCCTATCTGGAATGTCAGCATTGATTGCGGGATGTGCGCAAGAAGAGCAGGGCTAGAAAGCTCTTGGCTGTCATCACTGGATGCATAAGCGTGCATCTTTAATGCATGTGGCTATACGCAAGATGCTAATATGGGCTTAAAAATTAACTCTGAAATTGTTAGTCAGGGGCTGTTGCAAAAAATTTCTGTGCTTGGCAATGCCTTGGTCGAGACGTATGCCAAATGTGCTGCGGGATGTCGTCTTTTGGAACGCACTGATTGCAAAAAATTTCTGTGCTTGGCAATGCCTTGGTCGAGACGTATGCCAAATGTGTTGCGGGATGTCGTCTTTTGGAACGCACTGATTGCAAGATATGCACGACAAGGGCTAGGCCAGGAAGCTTTGGGTTGTTTTTAGGAGGTGCTTGAGGAGCTTACTATTCGAAACGACGTTAACTGATTGTGGGATATGCACAATAGGAGCAGGGACAGAAACCTCTAGGCTATTTTCAGTGGATGCAAAGCGAGGGCCTTTGTCTTGATGCAATCACCTACACGTGCATCTTGAAGGCATGTGGCTCTACACAAGATGTTGATATGGGCTTAAAAATTCACTTTGATATTGTTAGTTAGGGGCTGTTGCAAAAAATTCCGTGTTTGGCAATGCTTAGGTCGTATGTATGCCAAATGTGGTGCAGGATGTCGTCTTTTGGAACGCACGAATTGCAGGATATGCCCAACAAGGAAGCTCTCGACTGTTTTTGACAGGTGCTCGAGGAGCCTACTACTTGGAACGGCGTGAAAACTGATTGCGGGACACACACAACAAGAGCAGGGAAAGAAAGCTCTAGGCTGTTTTCAGCGGATGCAAAGCGAGGACCTCTGTCTAGATACAATCACCTATGCGTGCATCTTGAAGGCATGTGGTTGCACGCAAGATGCTAATATGGGCATAAAAATTCACAGCAAGACAGAGACTATTGAAAAAAGTGGTCGTGCTTTGCACTATCTTGTTCAATATGCATGCCAAATATGGTGCGCTTGGGAAAGCACAAAAAATCACATCAATTTTAGTGGTTGATGAAGATCGTGTGGCAAGGAAGCACTATCTTGCTCAATATGCATGGCAAATATGGTGCGCTTGAGAAAGCATAAAAAGTGCTTGAGGAGCTTGCTGTCCGAAATGTTGCCTCTTGCAGGGCACTGATTGTGGAAATATATTGTTATTCAGAGGCTGTTGAAAAACGATGTCGTGCTTGGCACTGTCTTGGTTGATATGTATGCCGAATGTGGTGTGCTTGAGAAAGCACAAAAAGTGCAGGAGGAGCTTCCTGTCCGGAATGTCACCTCTTCCAAGGAATGCACTAATTGCGAGATTGCGCAACAAGAGCAGGGCCAAAACTCTCGAAGTCCAATTACCTACACACGCATCTTGAAGGCATGTCGTTGTACGCAAGATGCTAATATGGGCACAAAAATTACATTGTCAAAACATATGCCATGCTTGACACTATCTTGGTCGATAAGTATGCCTAATGTTGTGCGCTTGAGAAAGCAAAAAAATTGCTTCAGGAGATTCGTGTTTGGAATGCAACACTGATTGTGGGAAGTGCACAATGAGAGCTGGGCTCGAAAGCTCTAGGCTATTTTCAGCAGATGCGAAGCGAGGGCCTCACACACAACAGGAGCAGGGTCAGAAAGCCCTCGGCTGTTTTCAGTGGATTCAAAGCGACGGTCTCTCTCCAGCTGCAATCACATACGTATGCATCTTGAAGGCATGTGGCTATACGCAAGATGCCAATATGGGCTTCAAAAATCACAAAACGTGCTTGAGGAGCTTCGAGTATTGAATACCTCTCTTGGAGTCCATTGACTGTGGGATACGTGCGAAAGGAGCAAGATAGAAAGCTCTCGATTGTTTTCAGCGGATGCAAAAAGATCTGGGGTGTTTTAACCAAATACGTTGTGAAAGCCCACCCTGCCTCCAGTATGCACCTATTGTGCTCAAAACCAGTATGCACCTACACACTCAAAATGGTCCTCTACCGCTGTAAAAAGAGCCCTCTTGGCGCTTCCATACCACAGCTTGGTAACGCAACTTCAAACTTTGCAATGTCCACTCCACCTCCACTATCATGTTTGTTTTGAGCAGTGCTGTTATACGAAAGCTTAAATGCAACCTGCGTGCCTCGACGATAGTCAACCTATCATATGGTGAGTAACCATTACCATTTCTTGATTTTTGACACTGGGAACGCAATTAATGAACTCACTGAAAATGGCTGGGGAGGACTGTGCAAGCTCTCCCATGCAAGGAGACTTGCATGTTTTCTTTTTTTTCGAATCATAGGAATGGGACAACAAACTTGCATGCGTGAAAGGTCTCTCTCTCTCTCTCTCTCTCTCTCTCTCTCCATTCATTTTCTTTTTCAGGGATATATACTCTTGTTGAATCTTCAAATGATACAATCACACTTACACAAGAAGATTCAAGATCATGGCGTTGTAAACACAAGACCATGTCTAACTTCGGGTCATAGGATTTATAGAAAACAAAGCATAAGCTCTCTCTCTCTCTCTCTCTCTCTCTCTCTCTCTCTCTCTCTCATAGATTCTCCCTTCTAGATTCTAATTACTTCGTTAGTGCATAGCGAGATTCAAAAAAATTGTTTTCTCTTACCCTCGTACTCACTTCAATTCAATACAAATGCGGCTAACGAAGCACTCTAGTTAAAATAACCATAGTCCTAAAGTATTACTTAAGAGTAACATGAGTCTCTTCTAAAATATCCAATGCCACGTCAAAAACAAGTCAATTCAAGATTAGATAAACAGTTTCTCAAAAGCAAAGTGTCTCTGAGGGAAAATCAAAACTGCAATCATATGAACCATTTAGTGAATTTGTCCCATAATTTACTAGTTTTACAATTGTTCAAAATGAAGAGATGCAAAGAGCACAAAGATGTGCTACCCCATGCTTCTAGTTACTGTATCCAGTGACAAGTCATCAATGTGTCCCCTCGTTAGTCTAGTAATTAAAATGCAAGCAGGTCCTAGTTAGTGAGGCATCCTTTCAAGGATTAAAAAATCAATCATAATAGGGGTCAACTAGAGTAGGGTCTCATGGAATTATCATGAGAATTTTAGGGCATGTGAGAAACATCAGTACAAAGATTGTTTAATAAGAGGAATCAATCCTTCTACTTATGCAAAGATAGTCAAACCCCTTGCTGCAAATGCAACAAGTTGCACATGCTTTTAAAGAATACTTGAGGATATTCTTGGAAATTTATATGGATGATCTATGTGTACACTCTCTCTTGAGAAATGAAGATACGGAACACCTAAAAAAGTCTTCAAGAAGTGCAGGACGTATTGGATCTTCCTTAACCCAGAAAAGTGTGGAATCATGGTTAGACAAGATAGAATCTTGGACATATCGTCTCAGAGAACAACATATCTATGGATTTGGATAAGATAAAAGTGATTGTAGAAATGCCTAGACCAAAAAATGCAAAGCAAATACAAGGCTTTATGGGACACTGTGGTTATTACAGGAGGTTTATATGCATGTATGCAGTCATTTCTCAATCCCTGTATAGGCTTATAGTAGTCTTTCTATGGGATAGATGAGTGCGAGGAGTCATTTAAAAATTTGAAGAGAGCACTCATATCCGCTCCAATCTTAAAAGCCATATTTGGAAAAAGATCTTTCATGTTCAAATTGACGCTTTGGCATATGCTATAGGATGCATCTTGGCTCAGCCAAGAAAAGGGAGTATGGATTTCCCAGTCTATTATGCAAGCAGACAGCTTAACATTGCTAAAAAAAACTACACTACCACTGAGAGAGAAGGGCTAGGGATGATATATATTGTTAAGAAATTTTAGCATTATCTCCTTGCAAACAAGTTTGTGTTTTTTACTGATCATCAAGCCTGCTTATACCTTGTAAACAAACCATGCAATAAAGGAAGAATTGTACGATGGTTTATCATATTGTTGGAGTTTGATTTTACAGTAGTGGTTAAAAAGGAGAAGACACATCTTTGAGAATATTTGAGTCGATCATCTTTCCAGATTGCCAAATGGAGAAGCTCCAGAAGGGGTAGACAATGACATCCCTGATGCATATATTTTCAATGTTGAAATGGTACCTAAGTGGTCTCAGGAGATAGTCAGTTTACTATCATATGGAGGAGAACTTGATAAGACTCGAAAATAATTTAAATGACATGCGGTTTGACAATCCAAGAATTTTTAAATAATTGGCATAAGTTTTTATCATTTAGGCTCAGACAGCATTTTACAATTATGCATAAGTCCAGAAGAGTACGACTACTATCTTTTAGATGCACATGTTTGTGACTTGGCATTTCATTGCTTGCAAACAAAAACATATTAGTGCTTGAAATAATTAGGAGTTTATTGGCCAAATATGTGCACTGATGTTCGTGAGTATGTTACCAATCGTGCTACATGCAAATCTAAACCACCAGTAGAACATGCAACAATATTTCAGGTAACAATTGCACCAAAATGGAGTCAATATCTAATTGACTACATAACAACGAGAACGTTTTCTAAAAATACCTCTAGAGCATTTCAAAGGGTCATAGAAATAGAGGATCGAGACTTCACATCAATTGAAAATCAGCTCTATAAGAGAGAAAAGGATAATGAGCTCAGGATATGTGCAACTGAAAGCACATATTTGCCAATCTTAGAGTAGGCACATGGAGGAATAGGAAAAGGCCATTTTTCAAGGGATAAGACAACAAAAATTGTCTTAACTAATGGAATATGGTGGCCTACATTACATATGGACGTTGAGGAATATGCTAAAAGATGTGATTCTTGCTAGCGTACCAAAGTGCCAATAAAGAGGGATGAGATGCCTTTAAGGACAATGATGGGAGTCAGGGCATTCACTTACTAGGGTATTTTCAACTCCCCAATATATCATTGTTGCCACGGACTATCTCACTAAATGGTCTGAAGCTGAAGCCACACAGAAAGCTATGCAAGGACCACTACATAGTTTTTATATGAAAATGTCTTTGTTAGATATGGTATACCAATAGAACTTGTCAGTGATCATGCACACATTTCATTGATGAATTTGTTGAAAATATTTTAGATGAATTCATGGTAATTCACAAAAATTTTGCTCCATATCATCCACAAGAAATGTATAGGCTGAAGGTACAAATAAAACCTTATGCACTATATTGACTAAATAGTATCTGATTCAAGGACAGATTGGGATCAAATGTTACACTCTTGTGGGCTTATAAGATAGCTTATAAGACATCTATTGAAACAACATAGTATAACATGGTGTTTGGTCTTAACGATATCTTGGCCATGGAGTTTTTAATCCCAACTCTAAGGGTAGCTAATCAAATAGAATAAACATTCTATGAAATGTCTTGAGACTAGATTCCCTTGAAAATCTAGATGAGCTCCGCTTGAAAGCCGTAGCTTCTATATCTACGCTAAAAAAAGAAGGCAAAATGAGCTTTTCGATATGCATGTACGCTAGAAAGTATTTAAAATAGGCAATTGTTTCCTAGTTTATAAATTAAAACAACATGCCAAGAAACTCAAAAGGCAAGGGATGGGACCCTTTGTGATAAACAATCTACCACCAAGTGGGGCTGTCAAGCTTGCTATAGTAAATGGTGAAGAAATGCCCAATTGGATTAGTGGATGTAGGCTTAAAAAGTATCATTTTCCACTAACCCAGTACATGCTTCAAAAAATCCACTAGGAGAAGAGCAGAACTCAAGAAAAATAGTGAATAATCAAAGAAGTTCAAGCAAAAGCAAAGGAACAGATGGAAAAGAGAAAGCCTCTACAACAACAACAACAACATGGACCACCACTACGGATCACTGCAATCAAAGTCACAAAATTTGATGAAGAGGATAAGGTGGATCCAATAATCAAAGTCAAGGTTGGAAGTAGTCAAGTGGAAGCAAATACATTTTTAGACTCAGAAGCCCAAGAAATCTTATTTCCTATAGCTTATACAAGCAGCTTGCACTTGAGGACAAGCTTCAACCCGCACAAGTTGACATTCAAAGCTATTCAGAGCATTCAATCAAGGAAATGGGATGGACAGTGATATTTGTTCAGTTTAACCAATATGTCTATTCGCATAAGTTTTATGTGGTAGAAGATAAGCTAGCATAGTATTTGTTATTGCTTGGTCAGCCATGGAAGAGAAAGTACAATGTACAGATTGATTGTAGCTATGATAAAGTCAATATTCAACATGCTGAGGAAAGCCAAGTGGTTCCCTTTGGTGCACAAAAATATGACAAACCATCAATAGTGGAGTCAAGAGATACTGGCAAACAACCCTTCATTACAACATTTCAGCAATGGATACCAATGAGCAATTCAAAAGAGAACACTTTTGCATATATCCTACCCAAGTTAGTTATGGCCAACAAAGAGAAAATGCCAAAGAATATGTCAGGGAAACCCACAAAGCAAAGGCAGCCATCAAGACCCACAACAACACATAAGCAGGTGTGCATCAAGAGGGATGAAGTCGCAAGTTTAGGCAGACCATGCTCAAAGCTACCTCTCAACCAACATATGGTAAACCCAGGAGACCAACTCCACAGTATATCACAAAAGTATGGATGCCAATGAAGTTGATTGCATCCCAAGGTAATCAAGAACAACTATGGATTCCAAAAGAGACAGGGCAAGGAACTCCCTCAGTACAAACACCTTAGATCCAACCAAAACCAAAGCCAAGACAACCAAAACAAAACGTGAAGCAGATTTGGGTACCCAAGAGCTTATGGAAAGCTCAAAAGAGTCAGCCTCAGATTTGGATTCTTAAACAAAAGACCAAGCATACAAAATATTTGGTCTTTGGATACAAACAAACGTGCAAGAACATGAACCATGAGTTCAAGAGCATCCATTGGCACAATTAGATTGCTTATTATTTCACCGCTTTAATACAGGTTATTAACCTCAGCATCAAATGCCAATAAGCATATTTCTTATACCCTCCTCTCGCACAACATTAATGTTTTCAATGCATTGACTTAGTATGCATATAGGGCTACACTACATGTCCTGCATTAACACAATGTTGATATCCATGCACGATACATTCCCTTGTCCAGGAGGACTCCAACTCGGAGGGGGGGAGGCATTGTCAATACGAACCCACAACAAGTATAAAGGGTGTTAAAAAGGACATTGTTTTCTATGTTTTTGGGTTTTTTGTGTTTGATTCAGGAAATTTTTGGTGAACCCAAGTACTCATGCCCTTATCTAACATAATTCCACAAATATATGACGACAAACGCCAAACGTGAGCATCTAGGTATGTGTTTATATGTAAAAATAGCAATTTTTAAGTAAAAAGTTGATAAACCAAAGCAATCCCTCCAAAAATATTGCAAAAAATATTACTTTGATTTATTGGTATTTTTTGGAATTGATTTGCTGTTTTTCTTTTATTTTTGAAACTTTTAAGACAAAAAAATTTGAAAAAATCAGATTAGATGGTGATGGAATGGAAAAAGGAAAATCATGAGTGTGATCATCAAGTCAAGTGAAACATATGGTGAAGCAAGGGTGAAATTATGAGAACGTTGCGGAAAGTCCAATTCGACTAGTTTTTGGAGAAAATGACAATTTTTTTGGAAATTGGGCAAACGAAGTCCAAATCGAGAAATTTTTGAGTCTAAAGTGAGTTGCATGAAAAAATAGGAGCACATGTCAAATTTCATGAGAAGTGATTTGGGGAGTCCCACTATAAGAAGTTTTGACCCCATGTACTAACTCATTTTCACTATTCACACTGTAGAAAGGCCTAGAGCAGCGCAGAGAACTTCTACAGCTTTGTACAATGTTCATGACACACCGATCAACGGCAGATATAAGAGATAGCTTATCACCTTGATCTCTTCTACGTTTATGACTAACTTCATCCCGAAAAACTAACCTGAGCATATGTTCTAGCCTAGGCGGGTAGAGACCAAAGGAGGCCGTAGCGCCCTAACCACTAACCCAATAGCTATGAAACTTCATAGGGGATTGAACCTAAGCTAGATAAGCATGCATGTGTCCTTCCATACCTATTTAGATCAGAAATAAAAACCCTAACTTCCCAGGCCCTACAGAAGCCAATCCGGGACAAGTCGTTAGAACGGCACTAACTTCATGGGTAGGTGCCTCTCGAGGTTGTCTACAAGCCCATGTAACTTACTCCATAATCAATCCACAAACAGTGGGTCAAAACTTCAATCTAGGCTTCGGATACGCAAAGCGTCATTTGATTCTTACAGCTGGATGGAGCAAATGTTTGCCACCAAACTTCATGAGCAGCATCGACATACCATCGACAATCAAGCCATATGGCCATATGCTCAAATCGACAATCAAGCCATATGGACCATCACCCAACTAAAAGATGCTTTCAGAGAGACGAATTGTTATAAATGGCATCCATAAGGCCGAAGGCTACACCGATGGCATGGAAAGGTGTCCCACATCATCTACAAGCTTAGGTGTTCAAGCTCAAGTGAAATTATCATGGAAAGTCATCTCTAAGCGCAGAAATTGACTTTAGAGTCTAGTGTACCAAACAGGGATTTTCTAAGCTAAACTTATGAATTTCAAAGTTGAATTGGACTAAAAGGTCTTAGGGCACTAGCACAAAGCCTGCCAAAGCACAAAAAATCACATTTTTGCATTAAAAACATCATACGCATATGATGTCTCACAAGTCATTTTACACATGCGCTTCAAGATTTGACTATACATTTGTCATCCTCATACTCAAAACATCATGCATACCAAAATTCAAGTTATTTGGAGCAAGTCACGACATCCTATGGCCAAAAACCGCAAAGTCGAGCCTATTGGAAAAATTTGGCCATAGACACCTCCAAAGAGCTCCAAGTCAGGTGAAACTTGACTCAAGCATCGTGCATCACATCTATATTATACTCATAAGCTCACAAATACATTTTCACATAGCAAACATCATACGCATATGATATCTACCTTTGTTATATATGGGACATACTCAGCTTTTCACCTAATGCACATGTTGAGTACATCTCATACAATCCATATACCATTTGAGCAAGTTTTGGACAACATAGGCCCAAGTTTTGGAAATCAAGAGTTTGAAATACCTTTCATGGCTCCATACATAGGCACTTATCACCAACATAATACCCATCATATGAGGAAGCTACACAGTAGATATGGGCAAAAAACACATACTTAGACATTATAGGAGTGTCTCAAGCTGCCAAAATGTCATACGATAATGATTTTTCCTATCTCTAAGCCCTTCTTACATCATTACTAGCATGTAGCCCAAGTTTCATCAAGTTTAGACAATTCATACCCAAATAAATCCAAGTTGAAATCTTGGCTTCTGACACATCCATTGACCCTCAAACTTGAATCTGATCTTATATGAGTCATCACCAAGCCATACACAAGCTATGATATGAGATTCAGTTGATTTAGACACAGTAGGCATCATATGCATACGATGTCCCATGGTGACAAATTTGCAATCTGAAGTGATTTTGACCTATCATATGCTTGTCAAATGCTCATCAGTCCATACACCAAGCTTCAAGTCATTTGAACCTCACGTACCCAAAATATAGCCATTCTGTCATTTTCGAGTCCAAAAAGAACTTATAAGGCAATATCTTGCTCAATATATGTTGAAATCCAACTCTAGGCATATATATGTGATATACATGCTATGAGCTATGCACCTGTCAAATTTCACCTTATTCTGAACACATAGACATCATACACATATGATGTACCACATCATAATACCAACATCTAAATGCACTTTTGTTAACTTGCATAGCATCCTTAGGCCCTAATTAGCTTGTGATTCAATTTTGAAGTCATTTGGATAGGTAGAAGCTGATCAACTACCAAATTTAGTAAAAGATGCTAACTTTTGGACTTATAATGCACATAGGATGAATGGAAGCCGATAAATCACTACAATACAATGGTTGTACCAATGATCCCACGTGAACTCATTGGATATACAAACCAAGAAAGCATCATCAATCATCTGGAAAGGGTGGATCTACATGGGTTTTTACATATGTGCCAAAAAGTGCTGATTTACAAAGGGTCTATGAGCTGGCTACTACAATCAAGAAGGAACGCAAGGCAGTACTCACTACACTTGATGGGGAAAATAAGGAAGTGACAATTACACCTCAGCTCATAGCATATGCCTTGGGATTACACAATGAGGGGAACTCAGTCAAGGAAAGAAGAGATACTATAAAAGTATACTCTCAAAAGAAAACCAATCCCATCTTTGAAGATATAGTGGATCCAAGAGCGGTCAGGTTTTGTAAATTGTACAACCAATTCTTCCACATCTACAACAAAAGGCCACAAAAGTATACTACACCACCTCATGCCATAGCCACCACCTTCACTTGGGCACTGAGAAGAAGTGTGCCAAAGGATGTAAATTATGCATAGTATTTACATGAACAAGTAGTGGGTTTGGGAATTGATAAACCCAAGCATATCTATGGAGCTAAATCCTTAACAAAAATAGCATATGAAGCGATTGGAGCTAGGGGACAGTGACCATACCCACCTATTCAAAATGATTGGCGAAGACTTAAAGAGGATGTTGAAGATGAACCATCAGTGGAACTGCCCATGTCGACAAGGCTCAGAAGAAAGAAAAGACGAAAGAGCCAGCAAAAAAAAAAGGAAAGCCTGTGATGATCAAGCAAGAGAAACCAAAGGAGACAACAATTCAAAAGATGGCTCACATCAAAAGATTGATCGAGTAGTTCAAGGCTAGAAGGGCACTCAAGGGTGACTTTGAAGAGATTGGGTTCCAGATTAAAAGAAAATGGGTGGCACCTCCTCACTACCATTAGAAGACATGTTTGACCATTACATCCAAGCCTATGAAGAGACCAAGAGGGTATTAGAAAAGAAAGATCTGGAGCCCTTCACAACTGAAGAGGTTCAAGATATCAAAAGAAAGCTAGCTACAAGAATAGACTGATGAACATGGAGAGCAGAAAAGAGAGTCCAAGGGGGAGGGAGGTAGCAGAACACCACCGTCATCTCTTTTGGAATCCACCCAGCAACCTCCGAGCCCAAATCCTTCTACATCTCAACAAAAATATTCACCAAATAAGGCATCAGGATGAGCCAACGCTGGAAGACAAGGAAAAGAAAGAAAGGTACAGTGATTATGAAGATCTCATTAATGTTGGATACAAGGCTTTTGAAGTTCTATATGGCACCTTAACTCTGCCATGGGATGAAAAGAAATAAGAAAAAATGGAGGAGAAACCACAAGAACAAGCTAAGGAAGAAGAGAAGAAAGGAGAGGCCGAAGCCGTGGAAGAAGAAGAAAAAGACAAGACCTCTTGTAAGATACCAATAGACAAACAACAACAAGTCCAAGACACTCAAAGAATGAAATTGGAAATGCAATTATCACAGTCTGGAGTACCAAGATTAGTGCCAATTTCCCCAGTGCCAACATGGAGGTCTTTGGAGAGTTCATGGTGTCCTCCTCCAAAGGGAGTTTTACTTAGCATGGGCCATCAAATTCCCCTGGACAGACCACTACCCAGGTCAACTATAAGAAGTGTCATAGTGGAGAATGAAGAGAATGTGAGAACAGCTCACCAAATATTAGATAGAATCAAGACAAGATCTCTTACCATGGTTGAGGAAAACAACATGCTCAGAACAAGAGAAGAAAATTTAATAGGATAGTATGACAACCTCACTAGAGAGCTGCAAAAATTTATTCACAGATTAGAGAATGCACAAAGGGAGCATGAATCCCAAAACAAAACCCTGAGGGAAGTTGGAGTGGAAAGAGATACACTCACCCTCCAGATGGCTGAGGTATCCAAAGAAATTTCTAATCTGCAATATGAGAAAGAGAAGACTGAAGATGAACTAGAGGCAACTCATGACGAGCTAATTGAACTTAAAGGCAAGTTAGAGCTCCAAGAATTGACAATTTAGAGGCTAAGAGCAACCCCAATGGCTATAAGAGTGACTGTGGAAGTAGATAGCCAGGCTATACAGGCTTTGGAAGCTGTGTGTAGATATCTTAGTTCATGCGGATGATTGATCATGCAATATTGCCAGCTGGCACTTGGGATGCATGTGCTCGCCATGGCCCAACATGTCAATGTTGTACTAGACAATTGGAGGAATCCCTATGCCATTGATGGTGAATATGCTCATATGAACAACCAACTTGGTAGGGAGTATGTCCTTTGCTTATTAGAGTCGGAAATGTAGAGCTAGCACTCACATTACTCCTTCATTTGTACGTTCTCTACGACATAGGCTTATTGAGCATCCCCACTGTTCCCTCGAGGTCTTTTCTACACTTTAGAGAGAGAGAGAGAGAGAGAGAGAGAGAGAGAGAGAGAGAGAGAGAGAGAGAGAGAGAGAGAGAGAGAGACTAAAAGGTTTAGGGTAGTTATCAACAAGTGTTTTCTGCCCCAAAAGTCACAAGGAGTTGCAGTGCTCTTTGTCTGTATAATGTCATACTTTCCCTTTTGCTATCAAAAGTATTTGGCCCTCATTTAGTTGACCTAAGTGTTAAAATGAATTGAGCACACTACGGAAAGTGAGTGCCCTTGTGTTGCATTATACAAAATTAAAAAGAACAAAAAAGAACACAATTTGGTTGAATTCTTCACTTTCAAAATTTTCACTAATGCTACAAGGTTTTATGAATTCTTCATAAAACCATACGACACGCATACATGTCAAAATTTAGAGGTAAACTACCAAGATTGGAAGCATTTTTTACTCATTCGTCTAAATTTTTTAGGTTTCCACACCTTTTACTTTTAAACTTAGAGGTAAATTTTACAATTTTGGGTGAGAATACACTCAAAACTTGTGGGATTGATGCCTTGTTTGTGCCTGTAGGAAGGAGGAAGTAGAAGAGGAGAGGAGGTAGCACAATTGGGAAACCACGCACTCTAGAAGGAAAGAGAGCAAGGACTTCTCTATTTTTGTCTTTATATATATATATATATATATATATATATATATATATATATATATATATATATATATATATATATATATATATATATATATATATATATATATATATATATATATATATATATATATATGATACAAAAGGGGGTTAATGCAGAAGGATTCAACCTTACTGAGCTTCCTTGCCTCAAATGGGGGCTATGAGGCTAATATGGTATATATGGAGCAGCCGTCCTTTCTCCAGTTATGTACGCCAGATGTGATCATAGGTGCATAACACGTTGAGAGCTAGAGAAACTCTATTCCCTTTCATTCGTCGATTTGTTTTGGAATTCCAAGGCATTTTGAGAAAGCTATGGAGTTAGTAAGATTAGGGAAAATGTATGGGCAGCAGGCCACATGCCTCTTACCCAATAATCTCCCACTTAAATGCCAATGTGGTAGTAAGTGCTGACTAAAACTTGTACAACCATGAAGCATGACAGCTTCACCCTTGTACAAATCTGTTCATTCTACACCCATTGACTTGATGTACACCCATTATTTTGATGCAACGTGCAAACCATTCTATAGCTAGGCTCTTCATAAGAGCATCTATTGGGTTGTCATCAGTGTGGAACTTAATGAGCTCCGAGCGCTTATCTCTCAATGCATCTCAAATGAGATGATATCTCACCTCAATGTGTTTCGACTTGGAATAAAACACGGGATTCTTTTACCAAAGCAATGGAACTTCTAACTATCACAATGGAAAACTAGAACATGTTGAATGTCTAGATCTCCCACTAAAAGTGCAAACAATGTAGCTTCATTGCTGGCATCTGATGCTCCAACATACTCACCCTTTGTAGTGGAACAATACGTACAATCTTGGAGAGATGATGTCCAAGAAATGTCTCCTCCTGCAAATATGAAAATGCAACCAGATGTAGATTTCCTATTGTCTTTGCAATCCGCATAATTTGCATCCATATAACCAACAATAGATGCATCATTTTTATCGAAGCGTAACACCTGCTTGCTATATCCTTTAAGTATATGAGGATGT
Organism: Adiantum capillus-veneris; assembly: GCF_014529385.1. Lineage (NCBI taxonomy): Eukaryota > Viridiplantae > Streptophyta > Polypodiopsida > Polypodiales > Pteridaceae > Adiantum > Adiantum capillus-veneris. The sequence continues at coordinate 6,906,911 of NC_140960.1, read as the reverse complement.
GTTTCACCGCTATTCAATGTTTCTTGCTAGGATTAACCATACACTGGTTAACCACTCCCACTACAAATGCAATGTCTAGCCTTGTAGCTACCATAGCATACATAAAATTTCCTACCACTAGAGAGTATGGCACACTTGCCATTTTGGCTCTCTGGAAGAATATTCCTTGCTAAGTTCCAAATATGATGGCAGTGAGACACTCATTGCCCCCCCCCCTCCCCCTCTCCCCCCCTTGCATATTGAAATGTTGCAAGATCTTGTGAATGTAGGATTCCAAAGATAGCTTAAGAATGCCCTTTTTTCAGTCTCTCTTGATATGTATACCAAGAAAATGATTTGCTTCACCCAAATCCTTCATAGCAAAGTTTTTGCTAAACATTTTTCAATTAGAAAATCTCCTCAGTGGACTTTCTTGCAATGAGCATGTCATCTATATATAAAACAAACAAAGTTTCTTTTTATACATACAATGATCCTCTCGACTCCTTCTAAATCCTTGGGCCACATAAAAGCGTCAAACTTTTGATACCACTACCCTACTTTTAGCCATAAATCACTTTCTTGAGTTTTCATACAAGCTCCTTTCTGCTAGGCTTTTCAAAACCTTCCATTTTCTTCATGTAAACATTCTCTTCTAGATCCCTAGGAAGAAAGGATTTCTTCACATCCATTTGGACAAGCTCCATGTCATTAATGGCTACTAGGAAATGCATTGTACACAGTGTAGCCATCTTCACCACTAGCAAGAAGATTTTATCAAAATCAATTTCCTTTTGTTGCTTTAGCAATCAATCGAGCCTTGTACTTAGGCTTGGGATTGTCAGATGCAAGCTCCTTCTTGTAAGCCCATTTGCATGGTTAGGCTTGATTGCCTTCTAGCAAGTCTACCAAGTACCATTTCTCATTGTTCACAATCGAGTTGTATTCAGATTGCATGGCCTGCTCCCACTTGACCTTGTCATCCATTTGCACAAATTCTTGATAACAAGATGGCTCATCGCAATCTTTCAGCATAATGTAATCCAACCATGGCTGAAACTGCTCAGGAGGATGTGAGGATCTAGTAGATTGTCTCAAAGCCTCACTATTGCTCTTTGGCTTATCAATTGGAGTGCTGCTAGTAGAAGGTACATCACTAGTCTTCTAAGTAGTCACAAGGCAATGTCCTCGAATGTAACCTTTTTGTATTCAACCTCTTTAAGAGGTTTCTTGTACATCTTTGACTCATTGAAGATCACATGTGAATTGTGAATCATTTTGCATGATTTTGGGTGACAGAGACGATAGCCCATCTCTCCATCTGCACCATAACCATGAAAAATGCACTTATGTGACTTTGGGTCTAGCTTTTTCCAAAGCTCTTTTGACACATGGGCATATGCATTTTATCCAAAGACATGTAAGTGATCATAACGTGGTTTCTTGCTAGGCTCAAGCTCCTCTAGAATCTTGCAATCCAATGGTGTGCTAGGTGACCTATTGATGATCTGTACCTCTCTGAATACTGCTTCTGTCCAAAAACCTTGAGTCTGATTCACCAAAGAAAGCATGGTTGTGACTCACTTCTGAATCATTTGATTCATCCTTTCTACAATTCCATTTTGACTAGGTGTGTAAGGTGCGGTAAGCTGCTTCTTAATACTTCTCTTACTGTAGAAATTCTCAAACTACTTGGAGACGTATTCTCCACCATTTTCAATCCTCAAGCATTTGATATTCTTGCTAGACTGATGATCTACCAATGCTAAGAATTTTTGGAAAGTAGAGAAGACATGGTCCTTATGTTGCAAAGGATAAACCCACACCTTTCTAGTGGAATCTTTTATAAAAGTCACGAAATAGCTATCTTTCCCTAGAGACTTGGTCGGCATAGGACCGCAAAAGTCACTATGGACAAGCTCTAGTGGCTGTAAATGCTTCCTATGAAATGGCGATGAGGTCATCCTAGTTTGCTTACCATAGATGCAATGCTCACACATAGAAAAATTGCAATAATTCAACACAAGCATGTGCCCAAAATGAGCTAGTGTTTTCATTCCTTTTTGTCTCATATGGCCTAGCTAACTATGCAAAAACTCAGTAGATGGTAGCTTGGATATGGATATACAATCCTCTTTTGTTACCATATACATGTGGCAGTGATGTGTGTGAACACACTAGGACCATCGGGGCATTTTTTCCCTCTTTAGGAGGTTTTTTCCCTCGTGCATTGTATATACGCCCATCACTCTAGGGCTATCTATCTTTCCATTTCACACTAAGTAATACGCTCTCTGTTGTGTGCCTTGAGCTTCCTTCATCTATTAAGCACATGCGTGTTTTTGGTTGTTTGGCTTATGGTTTAGTGCCACAAGCGCAACACTAAAAATTGGATAATAAGGCTGTCAAGTGTATTTTTGTTGATTATAGTGCTGAAAGCAAAGGTTACAGATTGTACCATCTACAAACAAAGCGTATTTTGGTCTCACATGATGTTGTGTTTGTGGAAGATTCTGTTCAGCCTTTGTTGTCATATACTAGAGATAGTAATGTAAGCTCACAAGACATTTATGATAGTTTATTGCCTCTTTTTAGCGGTGGAAGTTCAAATGAGGCAAATCTATAGCCTATGGGGGTTTCTGAAAATTTTACAGACCAGCCTAATACTGATGCAGATGTACATGATGTACTTGATGAGGAAAGGGCTGAAAATGATCAGGCTAGAGGTATGCCACAATGGCTAGTGCACACTTTGCATGACAGTAAGTTGGATGCACTTTTGTCTAGTTGTTCAGGTTCTCACCATGCCTCTTATGCATCAAATTTTTATGCTTTGGCTGTGTCTAGCTTATGTGATATAGAGGAACCTCTGTCTTTTGACAAAGCACATAATTCAAAAATTTGGATGCTGCCATGCAATCAGAATATGATGCACTTATAGAAAATGACACATGGACTTTATGTGATTTGCCTCCTAGCAAAAAGGCCATTGGTACAAAGTGGGTTTACACGTTGAAACGCAAACCGGATGGTGAGGTTGATCGCCATAAGGCTCGACTTGTTGCAAAAGGCTACGCACAGCAGAAAGGCATAGATTATGAAGATACTTTTGCTCCCACTTGTTGTATGACTACTATTATTTTTCTATCCACATTGGCAGCTCATTTTGGTTGGGATGTACATCAATCCAATATTATTATTGCTTTCTTGAATGGTGACATTTTTGAGGAAGTCTATGTAACGCAGTCTCGCAGTTTTGTCAAGAAAGGACAAGAGGACAAAGTGTGCAGATGTAAGAAGGCTTTGTATGGGTTGAAGCAATCTCCTCGTGCTTGGTATGAGAAAGCTGACATATCATTTGGTCAAACGAGGATTTCGTAACAGTCCAATAGAAAGCACATTGTATGTCAAGCGTGAGGGCGATGTACTTCTCATTGTTGTTATTTATGTGGATGATTTGGTGATCACTGGTCCCAACAAGGCACATATTGCTGAATTTAAGGCTGATTATAATGCTACTGTCAAGATGAAAGATTTGGGGCTATTGCATCATTACTTGGGTATACAGTTTAAGCAATATGATGGTGGTATTGCCTTGTGTCAAAAAAGTTACATAGAGACATTGCTATGTAAGTTTGGACTTGAGGATTGCAAACATATTGCCACTCCCATGGAAACAAATTTAAAGTTGAGTCTACATGATATTGGTGATCCTGCTAATGTCACTCTTTACCAAAATGTTGTTGATTGCCACATTTATGTATGCAACATGAGGACGGATATTCAATTCACAGTCTCACAAGTCATCAAATTTATGCATAGCCCAGGGTCTAAGCATTGGCAGGCAGTCAAGAGGATTTTTTTCTACTTGAGTGGCACTTTGCATCTTGGCTTGTTTTATCCCAAGGGAGGATCATTGTCGCCAGATTTACATGCTTTTTTGGACTCAGATTGGTCTGGTTGCTATGACACTCGAGTGTCCACAAGTGGTTTTTGTTTCATGCTTGGCAGTTCATGTATTGCATGGTTGGGCAAGAAACAACCTACTATGGCTACTTCCATTTGTGAGGCTGAGTATAGGGCAATCTTCACAGCTACGGTTGAGTGTGTATGGCTCAGACGCCTTATGGATGATTTGGGTGTTGGAAAAGGCATTGCCAACATCATCTACACTGACATTCAGAGTGCATTGGCACTTGCGAGGAACCCGGTTTTTCATACTTGCACAAAGCACATTGAGGTGCATTACCACTATGTTAGGGAGAGGCTCTCAGTAGGAGAGATCAGCTTGGCTTATGTGCCAACACAAGACAACCTTGCAGATCTTTTCACAAAGACATTGTCTTGTGAGAAGTTCAAAGTTTTCCGCAAAGATTTGGGCTTGCTCCCCATTGTGGAATGATCCTATTCTCAGGGCATGGCACTTCCCTTTACTCTTCGTACCAACCCTCGTTCACCGCATCACTCCCACTAGGACCGTCGGGACATTTTTTCCCTCTTTAGGATGTTTTTCTTCTCGTGCATTGTATATATGACCATCACTCTAGGGCTATCTATCCTTCCATTACACACTAAGTAACACACTCTGTGGTGTGTGCCTTGAGCTTCCTTTGTCTTCTCCAAGCTGTGTGCATTTCCGTGCAACCCTAATTCCGACATGTTCTTGACTTCCTTTGCTTTGACAAGAAGGTGCTCACTATCATCTTTCCTTTGAGACTCCAAGGAGGAGAGACATGTCTCAAGGGATGCAAGATGAACCTTGAGCTTTGTGTTCTCATCCTTGAGCTCTCAAATTTGAAAGTGGAGATGGTCCATTGGGTCCACCCATGGGGTGGGCACAAAAAGATGCATTTTCTTGATCGGGGAGAGAGAACCGTTCCGTCTAACTAGAGGCTTTACTTTCCCTCGTGGGAAGGGACTCCTGCATATAGGGCTAATATATGTTGACTTGACTGTGTATTATTCACATTGACCAGGTGAGACGGGGCTAATAAGGCATAGTAAAGGTCATGAGCCAAGAAGCAAAAAAGTTGACATGCAGAAGAGAGACAAGCAAAAAGCTAAGTTGTAAAACAGCCATTGAGTAGAAGCATCTCGCGGGAAGAGTCATTGAGGAGTGTCGGTTGCCTAGGAGAAGAGAGCGTGGTAGAGTTGTGGACAATAAGGGCTCTCTTGCAGGGCTGCCCCTTGGCCTAGGGAGGCCGACAAGAAGGGGGGGAGGTGGAGCTCTACTCTGTCGAGGCTAGAGAGAGAGAGAGAGAGAGAGAGAGAGAGAGAGAGAGAGAGAGAGAGAGAGAGAGAGAGAGAGAGAGAGAGAGAGAGAGAGAGAGAGAGAGAGAGAGAGAGAGAGAGAGAGGCTTGTACTGCCTTGTATGCACGGGCGCAAGCAATGATGAAACACCTTTTGATCCTTAGGTTGGGGTGCTTGTGTAGAGCCCAAGCACACCCTGCTTGGTTCTTGTAAACCTTGTTGCTTTTGTGTGTGTTAATCGTCTACACACAATCTCCAAGTTGGAATGAGAGAGGAGAGGGGCCATGGCCTTTATATAAGCATGGAAGAAAAGCCATGTCTTTTCCCCCCTTTTCTCTAATAACACTAAAAGGACAGGGGTAGTGTTAGCTTGATATTCCTTCCATCTAGCCCCCTATTTGTAATAAAATAGGGGCCCTAATTCCACCATCTATCTCTAGGACCCTTTTCCTCACAAATACAGGAAGCGTCACAGCAAAAAATAGAAAAAACACACATAACCCAAACAAGATAGAGCCTTCATATCATGCCTCAAATGACCTCAGCAGTTATGCCATAAAGAAATATTTGGCTACTCAAATATGTTTACAACATGATCTTGATTTGAAGAAACATGCAAACGATAAAGTGTTCCACCCTTATCTCCTAGCCACAAGACCAATTATTCCTTTTGAATCTTCCATAAGCCTTTGCCAAAGCATGTGTGATAACCATAATCATCTAATTTCTTGAGATATTTTTTTGTGAGATTTAGTGCCATGTGTATATTCATTAGTGATGTGTATGAACTCACTTAGGACCACTAAGGGAGATTTTTTAACCAAATTGGATGGAGTAAGTTCATCCTCTTGTATTACCCATGGTATTTGTTGGACTTTTGCAATGCCTTTTCTCATTTCATTGCATTCATGCAATCTTCCCAAATGCAAAACTTCTCTTGCAATGATCTCTTTTTTTTCTGCTATGAGGTGATTGTAAAGGAGCCTGATCTCTTTGTGGCCCTCCTTGATTGTAGTTTTGGGAAAGGAAGAGAGCTTCTCATGAGAGCTATACTCAAAAGTTATGATTCAACACACATGATTCATGGGATTTATCATTGTTTAATGTAAACATGGAGCTAGAACAACAAGTGGCTCCCTAATTAGAGCATCACTTCAACCAATTTCCAGCAAGCATGTAGCCCAAGCATCCAAAAGACAACAACCAAGCTCTCCAAATTTTGAATTGCCGATGATCTCTAAGTTCATGAAAATGCATCCCAAAACTACTGCATTTTGAAATGCAGCAGGTTTGGGCCCAACGTGATGACATCTTGAAAGCCAAAATCATCATATAAACCTCTCTCTTGCACTTGGAATCAAGCCCAATCGACCCATGTGTTTACCTATCCCTCAAAGGGTGGTATGTTTTACATGCCAATTGACATGGAGGTTCAAGTAGGAGTTTCCTAATAAGAGGACAGATATTGTGCCTACCTATGTCATGTTTGTGGTGATAAAGAAGAAATCAAGCCCAATTGACCCATGTGTTTTCTTGCCACTCAAAATGTAGTAAGTTTTACTTTGCAAATTGACATGGAGTTTCAAATTATTAATTTCCAATAGTAATATGCATACATAATCCGACCAACCCATGTCATGTTCATGGTGATAAAATAAGAAAATGCAGCTCTTATGCTGCTACAAATTAGCAATGAGCAAAATGAGCAAAAAAGGAAACTGTCAAACTACCTATAACTCATTCTCTAATGGGTAGAAATCTACTAGCGACTTTTCTCAACATATTCAAAACATAGTTAGCAACAAATTTATCAAGGCGATTGAAAATACAAATGCCATGCTCAAAATGTTCATAAAAATAAATAAATTGCAACTACAATAAAATAAAACCCAGAGCCCTTATAGAACAAAGGAACCACATTTATCTTTGTGCATCGTAAGCACAAAACCAAAATTTTTTAGTTTTTATCGAACCAAAAAACACAGCAATTGTCTCACTCACTTAGCTTCACTATCAAAAGAAAATCCTTTTTCTTAGATTAGAGCTACTCTCACACCTAGAGATTGTAGCTCTTCTTCCAAGCATTTTGCAGCTTTTCTTTCACTTTTTAGGGCACACTTCTTCCAGGCTCTTTGATCTTCAAGGTAGCCAAGACCTACTTCATTTTTACTATTGCATTTCAAACCAAGCAACCAAAAACATGTAAGTGACCAATAGATGGCTTCTTCTCATGCCATGCCTCATATGGAGTCATAGACTACAAAACTTTGGTGGGACACTTGTTGACTATGTAGGAAACACACATGACAGACTCTATCTAGAAATCATGTATCAAAGCAGGGCTTTGACCATACTCTAAGCCATCTCCATAAGTCACATGTTTTTACTTCCGAAAACACAAATTTTTTTGAGGTGTATAAGGCATCGTACATTGGTATTTTTAATCCAACGACCAACCAAAAATATATCAAATTCTTTTGACATATACTCCTCCCCTCCATCAAAACAAAGGATGCCCACATTGCAACCATATACATTTTCAATCAACAATAAAAACTGTTTGAAGCACATAAACACTTTGGACTTAGACTTAAGAGGATATAGCCATGTAAATAATCATCAATGAGAGTCATGTACAAATTTTTACTAAAAGACACAGTGTGCCTCGAGCCACAAACACCACTGTGAACAAGCTAAAACTTGCAAAAGTAGCCTCTTTCAAAAAAACTTTGAATTTTGCCCAAAATACAACCTTCACAAACATGCTTAAATGGTGCCTCCAAAGGGGGTAATGAGGGAACCATATCAAATTTTTGCAAATGCATCAAACTAGCAAAATTCAAATGTCCAAAATGTCCATGCTACAGTTTAGCATATGAAGTTAGAATCTATAGCTACATTTGAAAAGTTTTCCACACACTTATTATAAGAATTGAGTTTTTACAGCCTAGAAGACAAGGTACCTAATGCCACAAATAGTGTCACTTGAAGTAAAATTGTAAACAAATCCACAAACTTTACAACAAGACCAAGTCTCACTAATGTGAAAATAGACAACAGATTCATCTTGATTCCAAGCACAAAAAGTACATTAGAAAGAGTGAATAAACTTCCATAATCTCCAATAATGAGTACAATCTTTCCGACTCCGTGAAGTGGATAAGTGGCACTATTGGCACAAGTGAAAATTCCCATTAGGGACAACATAAGTCTAGGTGTGTTTGAGTGGTATGCTCTATGACCGATCAAAGGAAAACAATCAAAATAGCGCTACTTACAAGTCTACAAAGAGGCAACATGCACGTTCTTGAGGCTTGAGTCTTTTCAAGCTATTTGTATGTAAGCCTTGGAAATATTTGTTCTTTTGATTTTAGAATCAATGTGCATGCATTTAAAATATAAGCCATCATTGGAAGATGTTCTTTGGGATTTCAATGGGATCTTCAAGAGTGATCATGGACAAGTATATCAAGAGTTTGTCCTAGATCAGGCAAATCTAATTCAAGAGACAAGAGAAAACGATGCCACAAGAAGATTAAAGCAAGAATGGTATCCCTTAAGTTGATTATACATTGCTCGCCTTATATTCTAGGTATTGGCTTTTATCTCAAGATTAGAGGTTCATTATTTGGCCTGTTAGAGATTGACTTTGATTATATTAAATTCCAACTTTATTGGTAGATTCTCAATGCTTTGTTGTTTCTTAAAGCTTCAATACACCACTACTTTGGCAAGAGCAAAAAAGGTTCTTTCCAATATCGAGTCCATAGATGCAAAAGAGGAGGCTTTGTAAAAGGAAAAAACAAAGATTCACAAAAAACTTGCTAATAGAATGGGAATGGCAAGTGCTCCTTTTGTGAAAAAGAATCGTTCATGTCGACTTTACATGGGTTTTTTTAATCCCATTAATTTTCTTTAGATTCTTATTATCCTTGAGCCCAAGCTTAGAGATACTTGGAAAAATAAGGTGTTGACTCTAAGGTTGGCAAATGCAAAGATGAGAGGGCCAGAGAGATTGAGGTTGTGGCATTTGCTTCATGCCAACAAAAGATTGTGAAAAATTTATCGTATGCCACCTACAAACATGACTTGCTCGAGAGTGCTCTATAGAAAAAGTGGAGATTGAGGTAGCAAAGGTAATCGAGGAGCATTTTTGTAGGAGGGACTCCACTTGAGATGACATCCAACCTCTCGATCCAAGACTACATTGAATCTATCAAGCTAGAATGCCAAACATATTTTGTTTTCATCACTTTAGGCATGAGAGCAAAGTTTAGATTCTAACGGAGTCCAAAACGTTAGTAGAAGCAAAAAAGACAATAAAAATGAGTTGACATTAGCAACTTTCAGAGCGGTTCTTATGTGTGCTTTCATACTCACTTTGAGCTTTTTTTATGTCTTTGGATCGAGGAATCTCATTTTTATTCTATGTGGCAGGTATCTTTCCCACCCTGTATAACAGAGAAAAGATTACCTACGCAAATGTGCATGAGAGTCAAAGTCCATGCACTCTCTATCAAGGGAGATTAACATTGCCCATGATGGATAGATTTCAATGTGGGAAATGTGATGGCAAGGGAACGAGAGCTTTGCAAAATACATGGCAAGAAGGTTTTAAAGCGAGGTGTATGGAAGGATGCTCGTGCTCTTACATCCTCACGCAGAAAGGCAAATGATAAGGCAACAGGTATTTATGTATGTTTCGGTGTTTTCTCTTGAAGTTCATGTTGAGAGAGAAGGAGAGAGCACAGAAGTAGAACCCCAAAGTGTGTAGAATACACACATGAGATGATGTATATATAGAGGGGACCTGGGTGCCATATATAGAGAAGCCATATATTGAGTAGCTTCACATATAAGCTCAACACCCCCGCTCAAATAAGGGTCCCTAACTGTGGATGAAAAAACCCTTGGGGGATCAAGGGAAAAACCCACAGCTCTATATACACCCACCGTTATATTATAAAAATCATTGAATATACAAATGTTTACGAGGAGCTACATCACTCCTTTTACAATGAATGTTTTATGAGGAGTTACATTACTCCTATCAAATACAATAATGAATACAAAGGTTCAATAAAGAGGTGTAAAAGCTATCGATTAGCTTGTAATCAAAAGTGTCTCCGTGAATCTGCTGTGTAGCTTGTCATCAATATCGCATCACCAAACATGTCTTCATGTTGTCATCAATATGGCATCACCAAACATATCTTCATAAATCTTTTATTGTCACCAAGTTTGTCTTCATAAAATCAATTCTTTGATCAATCCTACATAGATCATAGACTCCAAAAAAAAACATGTCATGAAAATTATTAGCATCGTTAATGAAATAATTACGTTCACAATGCCATAAGAGATGGTTCGCGATGCCACTCTTTTGACGACATATATACGCACGACAACATATAGTACATAAAGTATAAACGTAAAAGTACAAAATGTGTGATTACGTGATACAAATGATATGTGTATATACTACATAAAACAACATTTATCAATGTAGTGATCAATGAATACCATCAAAGTATTAACAAAATATCATCATTATGTCAATAAAAATGAATAAATGATCATGGTATCAACGAAAGCATCATGATATCACCGAGAATAATCATTGTATCAACGAAACAACATCATGGCATCACCGAGAATAACCATGGTATCAACGAAATATCATCATGGCATCACCGAGAATAACCATGGTATCAACGAAACAACATCATGGTATCACCGAGAATAACCATGGTATCAACAAAACATCATCATGGTATCAATAAAAATCACCATGGAATCAACGAAATATCATCTTGGAATCACCGAGAATAACCATGGTATCAACGAAATATCATCATGGCAACACCAAGAATAACCATGGTATCAATGACATATCATCATGGTATCAACGAAAATCACCATGACCAAAGTATTAACAAAACATCATCATGGTACCATCAAAATCACTATGGTATCAATGAGAAATTATCAATAAAACGACGTAAACTATATCTCTAAAAGAATAATTATACGAGAATCAATGAACGAGTATATCATATAACAAAAGATCATGTACCAACAGTAGCTCGATAGAATTTGGACGATCATCAACGGCTCGACTGAATCGGAACGATGTGTAACTGGCTTCTGCAGCAAAGTTACGTCAGTAACAAATATATGATTGATGAAGAAAAATATAATTGAGAAGTTTTCAATTATGAGAAAAATCAAAATCAAAAAGTAAAATTTTGATTTTCAAACATATTCGCAGTCCGAGACGATAACCCAAAATCGGTGCAGAATTTAGAGAAACTTCCTTCTGCAAAGTTATAGACCACATTGATTCCGGTCTTCCATAGCGGGTATTTTCTTCTGCAAAGTTGTAGAACACATCGATTCCGGTCTCCCACGCGGGTAGTTTCTGCAAAATCGTTTTCAATAAGCAGAAAAATAAAAAACAAAAAATGGAAATTGCTTTTTATGTATGTACGCAGTCCGCGAACGATAACTCAAAATCGGTGCAGAATTTGAAAACACTTCCTTCTGCAAAGTTGTAGACCACATCCATTCCGGTTTCCATCGCGGGTAGTTTCTGCAAAATCGTTTTCAATTAGCAAAAAAAATCAAAAACAAAAAGCGAAAGTTGCTTTTTAGGTATGTACGGAGTCCGCGAACGATAACTCAAAATCGGTGCAGAATTTGAAAAAACTTCCTTCTACAAAGTTGTAGACCACATCAATTCCGGTCTCTTTAGCGAGTAGTTTCTGCAAAATCGTTTCCAAGTAGCAGAAAAATCAAAAACAAAACGCGGAAGCTGTTTTTCAGGTATGTACGCAGTCCGTGAACGATAACTCAAAATCGGTGCAGAATTTGAAGAAACTTCCTTGTGTAAAGTTGTAGACCACATCGATTCCGATCCCTTTCACGGGTAGTTTCTGCAAAATCGATTTTGATCAGGAGAAAAATTGAAAACAAAAACGTACTGCTCTGATACCATGTTGAGAGAGAAGGAGAGAGCACAGAAGTAGAACCCCAAAGTGTGTAGAATACACACATGAGATGATGTATATATAGAGAGGACCTGGTGCCATATATAGAGAAGCCATATATTGAGTAGCTTCACATATAAGCTCAACAGTTCAATCAAATATATTGACACAATCATTCTCTTCAACAAAAGAGTAACCAAAGTACATGTATTCTATTGCGAACAAAAAAATCATTGAAACTTCTATGAGTGATGAAGAAGATAAGGGTATTGAAGGTATTTTCTAAACTTCTTATGTGTCTTCAATTTCACTTTGTCATTTAAGAGTCACTATCATTGTTTTAGTATAGGTGATAAACTTTTTGAGTAAGGGCGGCTTTGCTTTGTCCTATCAAGCCCTCAGCTTTGGATGTGTAAGAGCGGCTTTGATTTGTCCTTTTGAGCCCTCAGCTTTGGATGTGTTGCCATTTGGGCGTGATGAGGTTTTCCTTAAATGCATGGTAATTGACCATGTATCCATGGGTTGGATTTCTCAGCCCAAAGAGAAGATGGATCTTACAAGAAAATCCATGAGTTTTTCACAAAGCTAGCAAAGGATGGATCTACATACACAAGGATGGGAAAAACAGTGAAATGGGCTGCAAACTTCGTTTACATTGACTTTCTTGTTGGAATTAGGGTTGCAGAGAAACACACACAGCTTGGAGAAGACGAAGGAAGCTCAAGGCACACAATAGAGAGTGTGTTACTTAGTGTGCAATGGAAAGATAGATAGCCCTAGAGTGATGGGCGTATATACAATGCACGAGGGAAAAAACCTCCTAAAGAGGGAAAAAATGCCCCGGCGGTCCTAGTGTGTTCACACACATCACTACCACATGTATATGGTAACAAATCCCCCCCTTGAGTGATGCGGTGAACGAGAGCTGGCACATGAGTAAAGGGAAGTGCCATGCCCTGAGGACAGGATCAGTCCACAAAGGGGAGTAAGCCCAAAGCTTTGCGAAAAGCTTCAAGCTTCTCACGAGACAATGCCTTCGTGAAAAGATCTGCAAGGTTGTCCTGTGTTGGCACATAAGCCAAGCTGATCTCTCCTGCTGAGAGCCTCTCCCTGACATAGTGGTAATGCACCTCAATGTGCTTTGTGTGAGCATGAAAAACTGGGTTCCTCGCAACTGCCAATGCGCTCTGACTGTCAGTGTAGATAGTGTTGGCAGTGTCCTGTCCAACACCCAAGTCAGCCATAAGGCGTCTGAGCCATACACACTCAACCGTAGCTGTGAAGACTGCCCTGTACTCAGCCTCACAACTCGAAGTGGCCACAGTAGGTTGCTTCTTGCTCAACCATGATATACATGAACTGCCAAGCATGAAACAAAAACCACTTGTGGACACTCGCGTGTCAAAACAACCAGCCCAATCTGAGTCCGAAAAAGCATGTAAGTCTGGCGGCAATGATCCCCCCTTGGGATAAAACAAGCCAAGATGTAAAGTGCCACTAAGGTAGCGGAAAATCCTCTTGACAGCCTGCCAATGCTTAGACCCTGGGCTATGCATAAATCTGCTGACCTGCGAGACTGCAAACTGAATATCTGGCCTCGTGTTGCATACATAAATGAGGCAGCCAACAGCAGTTTGGTAAAGAGTGACATCAGCAGGATCGCCAGCATCATGTAGACTCAACTTCAAACCTGTTTCCATGGGAGTGGCAATAGGTTTGCAATCCTCAAGTCCAAACTTACATAGCAATGTCTCTATGTAACTTTTCTGACACAAGGCAATACCACCATCACACTGCTTAAACTGTATACCCAAGTAATGATGCAACAGCCCCAAATCTTTCATCTTGAAAGTAGCATTCAAATCAGCCTTAAATTCAGCAATATGTCTCTCATTTGGTCCAGTGATCAGCAAATCATCAACATAAAGAACCACAATGAGAAATACATCATCCTCACGCTTTACATACAATGTGCTTTCTGTTGGACTGTTACGAAAGCCTCGTTTAACCAAATGAGTGTCAGCTTTCTCATACCAAGCACGAGGAGATTGCTTCAACCCATACAAAGCCTTCTTACATTTGCACACTTTGTCCTCTTGTCCTTTTATGACAAAACCGCGAGGCTGCGTTACATAAACTTCCTCAAATATGTCACCATTCAAGAAAGCAGTAACAATGTCTGATTGATGTACATCCCAACCAAAATGAGCTGCCAATGCACATAGAAAACGCACAGTAGTCATACGACAAGTGGGAGCAAAAGTCTCTTCATAATCTATGCCTTTTTGTTGTGCATAACCCTTTGCAACAAGTCGAGCCTTATGGCGATCGATCTCACCATCCGGCTTGCGTTTCAACTTGTAAACCCACTTCGTACCAATGGCCTTTTTGCCAGGAGGCAAATCACATAAAGTCCATGTGTCATTCTCTATAAGTGCATCATATTCTGATTTCATGGCAGCAATCCAATTTTCTGAATTCTGTGCTTCATCAAAAGACAGAGGCTCCTCAACATCATGTAAACTAGACACAGCCAAAGCATAACAATCTGATGCATAAGATGCATGGCGAGAGCCTGAACGAGTACGACTAGATAAAGGTGCATCCAATTTACTGTCACGCAAAGTGTGCACCAGCCATTTTGGCATACTACTAGCCTGCTCATTTTCAGCCCTTTCCTCATCAAGTACATCATGTACATCTGCATCAGTAATAGGCTGTTCTAAAACATTTTCAGAAACCCCCATAGGCTGTACATTTGCCTCATTGGAACTTACATTCGTATTTCCACCACTGAAAAGAGGCAACAAAGTGTCATAAATGTCCTGTGAGCTTACATTACTGTCTCTAGTACATGACAGCAAGGGTTGAACAGAATCTTCCACAAACACTACATCCCGTGAAACCAAAATACGTTTTGTTTGCGGATGATACAACCTGTAACCTTTGCTTTCAGCACTATAACCAACAAAAATACATTTGACAGCCTTATCATCCAATTTTCTGCGCTGCACTTGTGGCACCAAAGCATATGCCAAACAGCCAAAAACACGCATGTGCTCAATAGAAGGTTTTCTATCATGCCATGCTTCATATGGAGTAATAGACTGCAAAGCTTTCGTAGGACACCTGTTAAGTACATAAGTGGCACACATGATGGCCTCAAGCCAAAAAGAATGTGGCAAAGCTTGACTTTTGACCATACATCGTGCCATTTCCGTTAGTGACCTGTTTTTCCTCTCAGCAACACCATTTTGCTGAGGTGTATAAGGCACTGTACATTGGTGTTTTATCCCACGACTAGCCAGAAATGCATTAAATTCATGAGACATATACTCCCCCCCTCGATCGGAACGGAGGGTGCCCATAGTACATTTTGAGACATTTTCAGCCATAGCCAAAAATTGTTTGAAGCACATAAAAACTTCGGACTTCGCTTTAAGCGGAAATACCCACGCATGCCTGGAGTAATCATCAATGAAAGTCACGAAGTACAGGTAATTGCCCAAGGACGGAGTTTGCATGGGCCCACAAACGTCACTATGCACAAGCTGCAACCTGCATGTGGCCCTAACTGAACCATCCTTTGGAAACCTAGAACGCTGCATTTTACCCAGAATACAGCCTTCACAAACATGTTTGATAGGTGCTTCAAGAGGCGGCAAAGAAGCAACCATATCAGATTTCTGCAAACGCAGCAAACTGGCAAAATTCAGATGACCAAAACGTGCATGCCAAAGTTTTGCATCTGAAATAGCCCTTGAATCTGCAACAGCATTTGCAAAATTTTGTCCACACTTGTCATAAAAAGTGAGCTTATACAGCCCACGGCACAAAAGCCCAGATGCAACAATTTCATCACCAAAACTGAGATCCTGAACTGTACATCTGTCATCCACAAATTTGACTACAAGTCCAAGTCTAGCAAGTGCGGATACAGACAAGAGATTCTTCTTGATCCCAGGTACATAAAGTGCATCAACAAGTGTGAAGGAACTGCCATTAGCAGCAGTGAGCACAATCTTTCCAACTCCCTGAACTGGATAAGAGGCGTTGTTGGCACAAGTGACTGAATTCCCATGAGGGACAGACTCGAGAGAGGTAAACAATTCACGATGTGAGGTAATGTGCTTTGTAGCACCACTGTCGAAATACCACACATGTGAATCTGCAGCAACTGACAAGCATGCATCATGGACAGCAGGATTGTAAGTGCACTCTGCGCTAAAAGCCCATTCTGCATCAACATCAGCATCACAATCTCCTTTCACAGAAGACTCAACAATGGCTGCATTTGTAGTGGAACCAGCATTTGCAGTGGAACCACCCTCTTTCTTCTTAGCCTCTTTGGCCTTCAACTTAGGACACGACTTGATCAAGTGATCATTGGCTTTACAATAATGGCAACGCATCTTCTTTTTGCCCTTATCACCAGAATTGCCAGACGAAGTGCTGCCAGCAGAAGCATTAGGAACAGAAATTTTGCCACTCGCAGCAGAACCATAAGAAGTGGCTGCATTACTGTTACCACCCTTTCTTTGAGAAGCAATAAAAGCCTGTTCAACTGCACGCTGCCTAGTCCTGTTTTTTCTAGAAAGTGACTCTTGCAACAGCAATGTGCATAATGCATCAAACTTGACAACTTCAGGATTTCCTTGGGTCATCAGTCTCCAAGTACTAGCAAAAGTCTGGTAGGAATCTGGTAAGGCATCAAGAACAGTCTGCACAAGGGAACTGTCAGAAATGACTTCACCTGCAGAAATGAGTTGCTCATTGATATCCTTGACACTAGCAAGGAAAGTGTCCATATCATCTTCCTCATGCATAATCTTCGACTCTAGCTCTTTACGTAGCAAAGCAATTTTAGCCTCATTGCGGCTTGCATAAAGACCTGCTAGAATATCCCAAGCCTGTTTTGCAGATTTTGCTGAACGGATGTGAGGAATAATGGTGCGCTTCACAGACAACGCAATCAATGCATGAGCCTGCGCATGCTTAACATCCCAACGAGCTTGTTCTGCTGTAGGCAAAACAACTCTAACAGCTGCAATCCTTGCAGCAAGACCTGCAACATCCTCAATATCGCCTACATCTTCAGAACCAGGACGTACATCAATGCCCTGCACAATGTTCCAGACACCTTTTGACACAAGAACGTGTTGCATCATATAAGCCCACATAGGGTAGTTGTCCCCATCCAACCTGTCCTCAGCAGCAAACATCTTGAACACATCTGTGTTGTTGTTGTCAGCCATGGTAAATGCTGCACCTGATGTGAAAACTGCCCGAAAATAGGAGAAATGGAGCGGGAACAACTTGTGCTATATAGCAAAAACCGTAGAAGACTATAAGGCACCTGTTACGCAGAAAACGGCACTGACAGAACATCTGCACAAAATGACGAAATAACCTGTGCAGTACTGCCCGTAGTGGAAACGGAGGCCGAAATGAGCCCAAATCAAAATTCTGCGAACGCTTGCCAAAGCTCACTGAAATCGGAGAAAGTGAGCAGGCGTGTGCTGGAGCAGCTGGCGACTAAGCCCGGGAGGACGTGACCTGCTCTGATACCAATTGTTGGAATTAGGGTTGCAGAGAAACACACACAGCTTGGAGAAGACGAAGGAAGCTCAAGGCACACAATAGAGAGTGTGTTACTTAGTGTGCAATGGAAAGATAGATAGCCCTAGAGTGATGGGCGTATATACAATGCACGGGGGAAAAAACCTCCTAAAGAGGGAAAAAATGCCCCGGCGGTCCTAGTGTGTTCACACACATCACTACCACATGTATATGGTAACATTTCTCGCATACCATCCATGGTTTGGGTGGAGTCTTGGAATGAGATAACCATATCATATATGAAATTGCAATGGGAGCTTCATCTTAGTCTTATGAGGGATTGCTAGTCTCATGGGTGACTCTTTTAGGTGCTACCCTACTCATAGTTTTGTATCGATCTACCTCTAAGTGCAAAATAAACGTGATTTTCTAATTGTGCTATGTTTATAGGGAAAGTTTTGACTTGGATTGAGCGATCCTTGCATGTGCAAGGGTTTGAGGTTAATCTTCATGTGTCAATCTATGAAACAGTGCCATTTGGGCAATAGCATAAAATGAAAATAGTCACCAAGTAATGTCTATGTTATCACAAATGGAGTTGCCGTGTCTCAATACTACATATATTTTTTTGTTGACTATGCTTTCTTTTTGTAGACAAGGTCATCATTGATGGTTTTCTCAGGGTAAAAGCCTAAGATACACTTGAAGAATAGTAAGCCTTCTTTGGAATCTTGTAGATTGATCAAAGTAGTGACATGTGGACTCATTACGTGCCCAAGGAATGTTTGATACCCATGACAACTTCTGTCCATACATGGCATGGTCCTCTACAACGCTCTACCTCATTCTTGGCTAGCTTGCTTCATTATTTGTGTCATCCCTGTGGATTTCTGATAGAAGTGGGATGTTGTACCGCACCTTTGATATGTGCATGTGTGACTTCTACATTTTCATGTTTCATTTTTTATAAAGACATCATCATCATGATGGTCTCATGCAAAATTATGTAGCAAAGGCTCTTGCTACTAGGAAGATACAAGGACTTGTTTCCAATGCAAGCATTGATGATGCAGACAAGCTTTCCATCACCAAAATGAGTTGTGAGGCTCACTTTATGCCAGCCAATTGACAACATTTAGTACTTTGCTTGCTTGGTTTTTCACCTTGAATATTGACTATTTGTTTTCCGGACTTCATATTTTGATATCTAAAGGAGCTTGATGAAATTTGGGATGATTGATGTACATCATATATTATTGAGGTCACAATAGCAACATCTAATCTGCGCTTTGCTTTCTTTTGGCCTTTTATATTTTTATAGCACATTTCCATGTAATGCAAAGGAAATGGCATGTGCAATGGCTGATCATGACAATTATGAAAGTAATTTTAAAAAAAAAAGACAATTATCTTGCATCTATGTGGATGATGAGTGCTCAAAGGCTTGATTTTGAATCCATATTTTTGTACCTTTTAGGCAAAGGGCTTATGTGCATTGTTAGATACCATGCATGTGCATTTAAGCTCTTCTCAAGATCATAGTGTTGCAGATGATCAACTCTAGTAGCATGTTAATTTTTTGTGTAGATATGAATTGCAAACTTGTTTGTGGTATACAGACTCTTTATACATGTCCTAAAGATTTACCGAAACACGGTGTGCAAAGTGGTATGGACTGTCATTTTTTTTCATTGCAAATGTGGTTGTCATGCTAGTCACTAACCTAAATTTCCATTGCACTATTTCTCAAGTGGAGAAGTATTTTGAAAACAATGACTACCTATGGTTATATGCTAAGTATTGTTAAATGGACAAGTATTTTAAAAACAATGACTACCTATGGTAATATGCCAAGTATTGTTAAGTAAATTAAGACTAACAATTTCTTTGTCTGAAAACTTTTTATGTCTATTCTGCTATTTTGTCCAAGTAGTTTTACAATATGGACATCTCTAATTTGCATGTTGAAGAAGAAAGATGGACCCATGCATGGGTGTGGACAATGTGGCTTGTAACGAGTAAGTATCTACTTTTGCAAGGTGAATCGTTGTTTATCAAAATCAAAGCAATACGCTACCACGAAATTACGTCCAATAGGATTTGAACCTATACCCAAGGTTTAGAAGACCTCTGTCCTATCCATTAGATGATGCCCCCCCCCCCCCCCCCCCCCCCCCCCTCTTTCGATTTCCAATGTTGGTTTTACACATTCACGTGTAGGGTACGCACAGTCGGGAAGGGCTTAACTTTTCTTCATTTAAGATTCAGTTGTCAGGTGGAATATTAGGTTTTTGAATGAATCGGGGATGGGATGCACTAGTAAGTAGGAGGAGTGGTGTTGTGGCATAGGCTTAAAGGTTATAGCCGGCGCTAACAAATAGTTGTGTTGCCACTAATTCAAAACCGAACTTGGATGTTTCGGCCCAAATCAGGTCCTCCATGGGAAAAATCTGGTTCAAGATTAGCATGGATTTGCCTACAACGTTTAATGCTACTTCACAAAATTAATTTGTATGTAGGCTTTCATCATGTAGACATATTGCTTGCTAATATTCCCAAAACAAAATTTTGTGTTCAACAATGCTCATGCCACATTAATGACAAAATTAGATGGTGCCTCTCTTAAGATCTTATCCTTTGTGTTCTAGAGGTGACATCTTAATTTATAATGCAGCCAGAGGAGCATTTGAAGTATAAAGTCCTTGATTTCCTTCGTCAAAATAGATTTTTTGCTAAGGAATAAAAATTATGAGTTCTTACATATAAAAACCCATTCTTTAGGATATATCATTCCCTATGGGGGGATTCAAACCGATCATACTAAAGTAGATGCAATTTTTTGTCGGCACCCTTTTCCAATAATGTCAAGGAATTACACATTTTCCTTGGCAATGTCCAATTTTCTTATGATTGTGGAAGGACCTTGTTCAAATTAAAAGGCATGACAAAAATACAAGATCTTGGTTATAAAATATTAGCAAGGCATATACATACATGATGATACCCTATGTATTCCTAATGGCTTCAAAAAAATTAAAAGGTATTCCTAATTCAAAGATTCCCTTAACAATAACAAAAATGATACGCTAGTTATAGCATGTAGCAATGGACATTGACGAAGCGCGCAGATTTACAACAGTATTAGCTGGAAAGGACGAACACAACCTTGAGAGAGAGAGAAAGAGAGAGGACACTTTAAAGAGAAGAAAACGCTAAAGGGAAAATAAAAGAAAAGAGAAACACCTCTTTATATAGACACAAAAGATCTTTTGACTTTCCTCCTTCATATCTTTTCTTTTCCTAAACTCACCCTTCACTTATGCACTTAATATGTTTTGAATGCATTTTTATTTTTTTTAGATTGGGGAGACCTAATACCCTAAACACAAATACACTTTTGTGTAGTGTGTGGCTTTTTGGTCAAACAACTCATCAACTTGCAATAGCAAATACTTACTCTTTACAATGACATCTTCAAATCGTTGTCTACACAAGTGTATGGTCCCAGCTTTCTTCCATATTATCAAATAACTCAACTTGCAACAAATACCACGTCCGCCCGGACGTACGTGCTATTGAGTTGACAATACGATTCATAGGCTGCTATGTCCATTACGTGGTGGTCGCACCTTGGCCATCTACAAGGTGTGTTTGAATATAAAAATATTTCACCTCTCCATTGTTCACTTAACACATGACTAGTTTCTCATCATTAAGGAGGTAGACAAAATATTTTTCACTCCCACCTTTACATTGTTGTACACGTGTATGTAGTCATGTATGCACTTATTGGGACTGCAATCACAAACTACAAGGGCTATCCCTACAACTCGCTTCTTTTCTTTATGTCATGTAGCTAATAATTGGGTTTCTTGTCATGTGGCTGAGTTACTACATACACGGAAATCCAGGAGGATGAGGTGACAAGGGCGAAGAAAAATTGGAAGCTGAAACTAAAGAGAAGAAAACTCTCGTATGAGCACAACCTCAAGCACTGCAACTAAGGCTCAAATTTGGTGCATGGAGGTGCAAAACCAGTGAGCATGCACATGCACGTCTTCAACTGTGTATGTCATGTCAAAGCTTAATCATGTGTGTCAAACAAGCACCTACATGCGCCTGCAAAAAACCCTAAAATCCTACCATAATTGAGCTTATGAATTTCTCAACAAACATGCTGCATTGTAATAGTTCAGATATTATATGACATTGAAAGGCCTCAAGATATTGTATAAAAGACAGGACCTTTTATACTCAAGCAACACTCACAAAATCATGTATATTCAGATTACCTTTATGGAGCCCATCTTCTGCTTAGCTTGCTTATGTGGGCTCGCAAACTCAACCAATGTTCTTTGTCATGGCTTAAGTACATAAGCATCTCAAAGAGGATCCCAGCCACTAATATATTAGCTTCACAACTGTTTTTATGTTTTCTTGCTCGGAATCAATAGAGAGATATGGAGAGAGAGATCTCTCAAAGTAGATAGATAGATCTATGCAGATAGATGACGATCTGCTATTGACACGAAGTAAACGTAGGCCCCTCAACAAAACCAGCAGCAGCGGTTGATCTCTGCAGGTTGCTCGAACCACCTGTTAGCAGACAGTGCCGAATTCACTGGACTCTTTGCCCTGTCTCAATCATAAACACAACAAAAGATATAAGCATCCACCTTAGCCTTACAAACTGAAGCCTCCTTACAAACACCCTACCTTGATATCAGCGGGTCGTCTGCCTTCGCTATTTTAAAAACCAACCTAAACAAATTCAACAACCAAAGAATTCAGCATGTTTCATCCAGCAACAACAACAACAAAAGACCCAGTGCACATGCGCCTTACTCTTTGCATGCTACTGAAGCACACTCCATAGTTTTGAGTCTCTCAAGCTCCTCCTGTTTTCATAGGCATGCCAATGGGAAAGTTTATTGCAATTACGTATTTGAAAAATGTGAAAGAGCCTTCCAAGTTGCTACTATGTTGCACATGCAAAACAAGTAGACGATCACATTGCCCACAAGAAGAAATCACAAAAGAAAGTTTCAGAAATCTATGCTATTTGATAACAAAAGACAAATCAACAAGGGTAATGGGCTGTTTAACCTTGACACGACAAACGGATGATTCCTAAGATTATCCTCCAACAAGAAAGACGGACCAGGCATAGATCGCAGGACACAAAAGTGGCAGGAGGCTAATGAGGCAGCTAAAAAGCTCCATCAAAAGAAAAAGTATGAAATACACAAACAAGCGCCGTCAAAATGGTGGTGGGACACTCAATGCTTGGATACAAGGTACGCATACACTACAATGGTCTTTGTTGTGCACCTCGAAATGCACTTCCCACTTAAAAGATGCACATTCCAGTAAATTTGGACATTATAAGTAACCAAGGCTAAACACAGTATTATTGTGTAGGAGGGTACATGTGGCGGGCAGCTTTTTAAAGACCTCAAATATTTCCAGCACATGGAAATCGACCACAATATGTGCAAATGGGAACCTAGTCCACATAGGGCCAAGGTTAGGGCAACCACGAGCATTGTCACGAACGGGAGTGCACACGAACAATTAAAAGACTAAAAATAATAGAATCTGACATATATATATATATATATATATATATATATATATATATATATATATATATATATATATATATATATATATATATAGAGAGAGAGAGAGAGAGAGAGAGAGAGAGAGAGAGAGAGAGAGAGAGAGAAGATCAATACAATATTGGGGACGAGAATATGGGCTGGTTCACCCCCTTAAAGAGAATCTTTGTTAGCACGGAGAATCTTAGATCTCAGACTCTATGGTAGTTTCCTTCCCTTTCGAGACCTCGAGACTAGCTCTCTGCTCAGTAAATCCTTCTAGCTTGCTCTCAGAGCACAGGAGCTTTGCAAACAATCTTGGATTCCATTTCTGGAATCCGAAGCCTCTTTGCTTCGTTCTCAGAGGTAGAGTACCTGCAAAACACAAACATAGTAGCAAACACAAGTAGAACTCAGATACCGGCACCGAAAGCCACCTCCGATCGCAAACTTGTTGCGAACACTTGCGGCGGAACCTGCTTAGCTTGTACTTCAAGCTAGCACTAGCAAAATCTGTGCTCAAATGGGCCACTAGCTTTGCTTTATAGGTACAAGAGATTTGCAAACATAGGGGAGCTTGCTCTGCCAAGAATAGGGGAAAGTGGAACGCTGTAGAGAGAGGTGCCCACGCCTGAAGGAGAGAAAGAGGGGTTAATTGCTGCCATATAAATCAGGAAAAGGAGGCGCCTAGATTTTGCTGCTATATTTATCAATTGGGTGGGCCGCCATACACTTTTTAAAAATGATATGAACTTGTTCAAAACTCAATAAAAACTTATGAGCTGACAATCATGCTTACACAAACACACCAAGCGTCCTTGGATCCAGTCTCATGCACAAATGCGATGTAGAGATAGACTCCTTCGCAAGAAAGCATCTGCTTCCCAAGAAAGAAATCAAAAAGCAACCTGCTTTTCGAAAAGTATCTGCATTTCTTCAAAGCTTCTTAGAACCCATCTTCATTTATGTGCTTGCATCTTACGCATAAATCTCAGATTTCCTCCAAAGACCATGGAATATTCCCTTACCGATGCTCCTGTCACCCATCCTTTGACGCATCGGGAATATCCATTACCTAGTCTCTCCCACCGAACTTACGGAACTCCTTCGCGATGCTTTATGTTACCCATCATATCAGAGATGTCCATTCCTGATGGCTTTCGCAGTTCTTGTAGATCTACAGTTCCTAACTTAAAAGTTTTCAAGCCAACAAATGTAAGTTTCCTAATTTCATTAAATAGAAATTATCAAGAAAATAAGAAAATAGTCAATTTAGCAGCATCTCTCTGCCTTCTAAACAACTGTCCTCAATTGTAGTGCTTGTACATATCCATCCAAAAACTTGGAATAAGGTGGTACTTCTTGCTCGGTTATCCAGTGAGCATTCAAACTAGAGTAGATCTTGAACTTTACCAAATACTTAATCTTTCCACACTAAAGTTGTCACTCTTAAACAACCCATAGTAACACTCCGAAAGTTAAGCATGTCACAGGCTTGGGCACCCCAAGTCGGGAATCCAACACGAACACGAGAGAATCACTTAAAAATACTTCAAAACTTAAAATCACAATTCAATGTTTTGTCGACACGGCCCGACGTAGTTCCGTGCCCAAAGAGATTGGCCCCAAAGATTGGCGCCCCTTCCGGTATTTCTTTTATATTAATCCTTGAGCAAAGTACAATTCCCAAAGGGTCCTTTGCTCTCAAACTCTGCGTCCATATGCTCTCCAGAGTGAGGCCCTTGGACTCCTTTTATTCTTACAAGGGATGCCAAAAGCAAAGCCCCAAATGCAGTTAAACTCAAAAGCAACTGGTCCTCAACAACTGCCAAAAAGCATCAATTGCAGAAATCCGTATAGGCTGCCACATCATCAGCCAATGCAAAATCCATGTTTCCGTACAGTCTGCCACGCCAGCTTGCCAATGCGTTTTGCGGGAGTCCGTATTGTTGCCACGTGGCACTTCTGCCATACTACCGCGTCAACACATTTGCCGCAGGCTGGGTCATTGTTGTGTGTGTCCGGGTAATGTTGCCACGTCATCATTTTGTGACAAAGCACCTTCCCCTTAAGCGTCGCTTGTTTCTTTAGTCTCGCCTTCTCAGACTTTTGTAAGACTAATTGACCGACAGTCAAGTCTAAATTTGTCACAAGTTAGCGACATGGCGTGCTCAATTGCAAGGAACTGGCCGAGAGGACAAGAATTTTCAAGACCCAAAAGGATGTTGAAATCCAAGACGGGAACATGACCTCAAAGAATTTTCCAATGCCATGATCATTTGCTTGAGACCAACCAAAGGCCCTGTGATCATCAGTGACCTCAAATCTTCTTTCCTCAATCTCCTGCAGGCCGGGCCTAACAAAGCTGGGTCACCATCCAAAGTTCGGTCGGATTCCACTGGTGCATGGAGGAAATACCATGCTTTGCGCATCTCTCTTAATCTCTACCCAACATGTTGATGTGGGCTTAAATAAAGTTTGGTCGAAGTCATTGGTGCATGGAGGAAATACCATGCTTTGCGCATCTCTCTCACTCTCTACCCAACATGTTAATATGGGCATAAATATTCGAGCTGGTAATGTTAGCCAAGGGCTGTTGCAAAAAATGTCGTTCTTGGTAATGCCTTGGTCCACACACATCCGTTTTCTCTTGCAACACCGCCAAGCAATAAGCAATAAGGATACAGAAGAAAAAATGGAGAGCAAGAGAATGAGTCTTCCTTTTCTGTGAGCTCGCTTAAAGACTGTGTTAAGCAGAAGGTTTTGTACCAAAGCAGTAGGATTCATGCTGATATTGTTAGCCAAGTGTTGTTGACAAAAAACGTTGTGCTTGACATGTATGCCAAATGCGGTGTACTTCATAAAGCACAAAAAGTGCTCGATGAGCTTCCTGTTAAGAATGTTGTCTCTCTTGGAATGCTCTAATCGCGGGATATGCCCAACAAAGACAGGGCCAAGAAGTGCTGGGCTGTTTTTAGCAGATGCAAAGAGAGGGCAGCTCTCCAAATGCAATCACCTACGCTTGTATCTTGAAGGGATGTGGGATGTGGCATTATGCAAGATGATGATATGGGCAAAAGAATTCACGATAATATTGTTAGCCAGAGGCTGTTGGAAAAAAACAAGGTACTTGGCAGTGCGCATGTTGCGGAGTCAATCGGGCTCCAAGACAAATAAGCTTTACCAATTCAGCCAGCCACCTTTCAAAGTCCAAATGTTGCATTAAATGGACAAGGAACCAGTTTCCAGGCTATGCTGCACGTTCTTCCACCACCCACGGTACATCTTGGGTATTTCGGAGGTGGACTTGTGTTTCAGAGCATGGCTGGTTATGCGCCTCGAAACCAGTAATATATGCCAGGAACAATCTTTGGGGGTATACAAGCATGATGTCAAACCCTCTCTCTCTCTCATGGCATGACAAGGTCAACCACCTTCCGGCCATAGAGCCGGGAAGGTGAGGTTCAAGTGGAGACCGCTCAGCCGTAGTGCCCGGATGGCTAGACCAATGTGGACGGCACGCCACACATCTATATATGGTCCAGGAGTAAGGGGTAAGCTTCATTCTCATATAAGCTGGGTGGTGAGCTTAGCGACCTAACCCTCCAGTAGTGGCATTACACGGATCTCTCTCTCTCTCTCTCTCTCTCTCTCTCTCTCTCTCTCAAACTAGTCTTTTTATTTATTTATATTTTTCATGATACCCCAAGTGGATTGTTAATCTGGATGTAGTTGATTGGTCCTAGAGGTCCAGTATGGCCTCTCCAGGATGTTAAAATGACACTGTGCGTGAATTTGTGTGTGTGCAAACGCGTGCATGCGCTTGATGAACAGTACTTGTGCCTCCATTTCCATAATGTACGGCTAGCAATTTGCCCAAGTGGGCTATCCATCTTCAGCTTTGAGAAACTTAAAATCATGAGCACTCTCGTGCGCTTCCAACTCCCAGTACTTCACGCCATTTGTGAGGGCAAACATGTAGCTGTGACAACTTTCATTGAAAACAGAGCATGTGTGTGTGTGTGTGTGTGTGTGTGTGTGTGTGTGTGTGAGAGAGAGAGAGAGAGAGAGACTCACCTCAAGGACTTCTATCTCCTTGTTGAGGCGATTAAGCTCTGCCTGGGTTCGATGACGACCGCGGATGTCCACGCGTGGTACTGGATCTTGAGGCCTACGTTGGCCAGAGGCAATTTGTGCTGCAGCTGATCGCGATATAGGTGCCTGCATCCTCATGTGGGGTGTGCGCACGCGCTTGGGTGTGTGAAAAACTGAGTGTCACAGTGCTCAACGAAAGTACCTATTTCCTCATCAAATTTTCTCTAGAAGATCTAACCAGTTGATCGAAAATTTATAGTAGGGGGTACCCCGATGAAAGACAAACAAGTGACAAATTCACGAGGCCTGCCTATAGTTGATAGATAGATTGGTCACATGATAAAATTTAAAATTTAGAATGCTTCAAATAAAAATCTTACTTTTAGCTCGCTAAATCATTTGCAGAATCGTGGCTAGATTTAAAGCTTGTCTTGAAGGAAACTCTAATTGAACTAAGAGCCATAGATCATGGACTCACACCAAGTTAACCAACATGTGTAGAGTTAAAGTGTTTTATTACTGAAAATGCCTAAAATTGTTGATTGGTGGAGAGAGGGAGAGAGAGAGAGAGAGAGAGATATTGAAGCAACTTCAAACTATCCTGTGTTTAGTGAAGCGTGACAGGATTGAAAGGAATCATTACTAGAACAACATATGGTAATATTGTTTCAAAAATATCTAAAAATAATCGAGTATCTTAAATGGTTAAGAATTTGAGAAGGGTGACCAAACTGCCAAGTAAAGGACATGGTTTTGAAGGGTAAGACCTCCTCAATTGCACAAGGCATTAAAGAAAATTCACCAAGAAAAATAAAATCAGTGTCTTCATATAAAATCTTTAGAGTACAACATCTTAAAGGTTTGTGAAGTCGAGGAGGGGTTGCCCAAGTAAAGGACAAGGTTTCCTCGAAACTCCAAAGATACTAATTTTATCTAATATTTAACTTGTCTTATACATTTAAGCAAAACTATTTCAATAAATGAGCTAAAACTTTCCACTAAGCACGTATTACAAGAAAGGCATTTGAATGCGCTACGTTACTAGCTCCAATTGTTGTCGTTTCCCACAAATTCCAGATTTGCTCCATTTGCAGGAACAAGCAGCATTTCTCCAACAAAAATGGACAAAAAATTGCCACTACACATACATAGCAGAAGGGGGATATAACTCATAGCAGAAAAAGCATGGAATATTGTCGATGTGCTCCATCTGGCATAAAATAGCGGCAGCAATACAACACAAAAATAAAAAAATTAACCCATTACACATAACAAAGAGCGAACATGGCTCCAGCACAAAAAAACCCTCATATACTCCCACTCAAAATTGAGTGCAAGGCCTACACATGAAGTTTTATTGCAATCACTTTGTGCAAGGTTGCCCTCATAGAGTCTTCTATAGAGTCAAACCCCGCTTCTTCATAGGACAAGCCCTAGGACAAAGCTACATGCTTTTGCCTTTCTTCTCACCGAGCGCAGAGGGAATCTGAGCTGTAACTAGGAAACTAGTGTGTCAATTGTACCTGTTGAAGGAGGGCATGAGAGATGCCAAAGTTCGAACCCTTCCCCTCCATTTTTAAAAGAGAGGGCTGGGCAGTCCTTAGATCTCTCATCCCTACCTAGTGTGCTGGTCGAGGAGGAGGTGACTTGGGCAGCAGCCTTTGATATGTTGCCATACATGGAAAAGGGCTCGCCTGTGCATGCATAGTTTTCCTCCCACAAATGCTCTCATTTTGGGCATGCCTAGTGGGACCTGAACTGAAATCTCGCTCTCCATTGCTCACTCAAGCCAGTGGAATAGCTTGCCAAGCTGGAAAGTGTTGGGTAGCCAAGCTCTTTGGTCCTAAGGCAACTAACTCGATCTGAATGGTCGGGCAAGTCGATCGGGGTCTTCTTGATGCCATGGAGAACTTCGCAAGGCAGTAAATACTGGTTGTCATCCTATGTTTCTTTGTTTCAATCGGCAGCGCTCATGGATCCTCATCTGTAGAAGCAGGTCATGAATGAAAGGCCTTCCACCCCATATTTGCCTTTGGCGACTCTCCCTATGGCAGCAAGTACAAAGATGGCTAGCTAATGGTGGATATTTTTTAGGAGCGCTCACACTATTGGCCATCGCCACATGAGGCCATCATGCCTTGCAGCATAAAGGTTAACCATCTCTCTCTCACCACCATGGGCTCTCACAAACGGCTCGTCTCATTCCCCTCTTGTCTTGCATGGTAATAAACTCTCACATGTCTATCAGGAAGGCGATCTCAAGCCCCAACGTGCAACCATGCAAGGGCGAGAGAGCAGACGAGGTGAAAGTGACCTGCTGTTTTCAGGGCTTCGCAATCAATGTGTATACTAACTATGGACACTTACTATGACATAATTTTTGATGCAGAAGATGAAGAAGAGGAGGAGGAGGAGGAGGAGAGAGAGGAGGAGGGAAGGAGAGAGACAGTCCTAAATATTTGCTAGCCATAGCACAGAGAGACCATCTGTAGCTGTGCGGGTCAGAGAGAGAGAGAGAGAGGGGGGGGGGGGGGAGGGAGAGTTAGCAAGCAATGGCATATTTAAAGTTGAAATAATGAAACAATTAAAAAGTAAATACAATGGGTTCTCAGAGGTGCAGGTCCCTTCGCCGCTTGCAAAACTACACAGATAAAGAAGGTTGCTTGCCTGGCAACCGCCCTCACTGCTTTGAGCTGGGCCATCGTTAGGGCTACAGAATACCACAACGTAATGACATCATCAATGGCATGTGCCCCATGAACTCTTAGAAGTTCCAGCATTCTCAGCACCACCTTGGGGTTGTCATCATTCACATATACAATAACTTTGCCTTTAAATCCGCCCGAAATCTGGCACACTGTTTCAATCACATTGCGGAGGTCCCCACTCGCAGCAAAGCACAGATGAAGTTCAACGCTTTGGCAAGCATCAGTCGGGAGCGCAAAAGAGCCAAGGAGGCCATATGCAAAGAAATTGCCCCAAAGCCACTCTCCTTGGAAGGGCTGGGAAAGGGCAATTTCAGGAGAGGGGGGACATACTTAAGAGGCATTAGTCTCTTGATCGGGCGAAGTGAAGGAGGGGGGGTGCAACTCTCGGATCCATGAGGGGAGCCAAGAGGGCTGCATCAAGAGCGACTTACAAAGCAGATTGTGAAGCTTCCAATCCTGCTTTTGGCGACTTGGAAGCACGATGGCAACAAGTGGTGGCATTTGCACAAAGCACAACATCCAGCTGATGGCCATGTTGCCTCGACCCAAGCCCTGATCGCTCATGCATTGCTCATAGAAAACCCAAAGCGCCATCCTCATCCTCATCTTCTTATAATGCAGTGTGCACTCTCTATCGCCCGCAAGCGTGATGCAGTTAATGCTCCAGCCTCCCGACTCGCAATATCGGAGTCCCTGCCTCAGCTTTGAGTGCTTGGTGGGCTAACAAGGCTTTCACGCAGTGAGTTTGAGTGTCTGGCGAGCTAACAAGGCTTTCATGCACTGAGTTTGTGGAGCCTCTACTGCTTTATCATGTAATCTCTAAGGCTGTCGCCGTTTCATGCTTTCAAAGGTAGCCCAAAATCTTTTCCTTGATAAATGAGCATTCATTCATATTTCAAAACCCAAGACATGTTTATCATTAGATTTATACACTCTTCATTTAAATGAGTGTCCACTTCTTATTTCAACCAATCATCTTATTTAGCCTATCAAAAAATGCTTGAAAATATAGCTCAATCTTTTTTTCTATTTTAGTCAGTAAAAAGACAATGCATCACTATAGCCTTGCCCTTTGGGTAGGCCAAAAAGAAAAGGCTGCCAAGTGTTGTCGCACGTAGCAAGAAGCAGTGACGCGTGCGAAACCAAAAACTTGGGAGCAGGTGGTGGTTGAGCCTGCAAGGAAGGCGATCGGGCCAGGAAGGTGGTGGTTGAGCGTGCAAGGGAGGCAAGACGACTGCACAAGCCAGTGGAGGAGACGAGGAGCATGCTCTTTTTTTCATATGTACAAAGGCAGTCTCTTTGCAACCGCAACAGCTGCGCCAGTGGTTACGGCACCAGCAGTCGAGTCAAACGTTGATACACTCGAGTTCGAATTGCTTCTCAATTTTGGCTTGACGTCAGGAGGGGAGGGGAGCGCGGAGATCTCTCAAGACTCTGGGTAATATAATAAACATCCTACCAGTAGTAGGGAGTACCAGCTAAGATAAGTTGAAAAAATGATGTATTAGTGTGGAAAGAAAAGGGGAAGGGCTTACATGCGAAAGAAAAGGGAAGGAAGGCGTGCAGGAGGGGGTAGGCTAGATGGCCTTTCTTTCTATTTTCATCTCTCTCTCTCTCTCTCTCTCTCTCTTTCAACCTGCTCTGCTCGCCTCTCTTTTCTCTCAGCTTGCTATCGTGAAGGCTTCTCGGTCATCTCTTATACGCGACCCCTGCAAGAGAGATCTCTCCCTCTCTCTCTCTCTCTCTCTCTCTCTCTCCGTCCACCTGTCTCCCTCTATCTGTCAACTCTATGCTAACGCAGGAAAAGGCTGTTGAGGGAGACGAGAGTTGAGTCGATTACACATGATGGGGAGCGGATCAGGGGTTGTTGAGAGAGAGGAGGGGCCGGCCGCATGGCGGAAGCAAGGGGGACCGGAGGTGTTGCAGGCAGAGGGGCTGAGCGGAGCAACAAGGGGATCTTTCAAGCATCCCCCAACTAATGGAATCTTCTCAGTAGGGTGGGAGGGGGGGGGGAAACAGAGAATCTTGCATTGCAAGATTCTCTGTTTGAACTGCAGTCTTTGCATGTGGTTGTGCATGAGGAGGGGAGAAAGGCACCTTGATCCACAAGCCTCTCTCTCTCTCTCTCTCTCTCTCTCTCTCTCTCCTCTGCATCACGCTTTCCATCGGCACTTTATCGACGTGTGAGCCAGGGCTGAGCTCCCGTATTCTTTTGACACTGCCCCTTCAGGTCTTTTGACGGAGGGGGAGGAGCACGCTCTTGGCAGGGGTTTTTGAGGCGGTAGAGAACAGTTCATGCGTGCAGGTGTGAGTCCGAGAAAGGTGAGGGAAGGAGGCAAATTTGCTGCAGTCGAGTTGCAGAGGAGGAAGGCGAGGAAAGGCAGGTAGGAGAGGGTTGGCAAAGGAGGCAGGGGCACTCCACGTGCAAGAGGGGAAGGCCTTGTAGGGGGTAGTAGGTAGAGGGGGGAGGAATCCTGGGAAAGGCATGGCTGCATGCGAATAGGATGATAGGATTTGAAGCTTGTGTCTTGATGTAGTGTTGATACAGGAAGTTGGGCTTTGAAAGCATTGTTGCTGCTTCGAGCTTCGTTGCTGACGCTGGTGCTCGGATGGCCACAGGGATGAGGGGAAGTAGGTGCACCACTCGGCAACATATTGGGCAGCCCGCCATGACCTGATCCTCAGCTAGCCACATTCTCAAACACGGTCGATAGAAGAGATGCTCTCATGCAAAGATTCTCTTCTTCATGAGTCTCATCTCCTAGTAATACAAAGAGTCGACATTATCGATGCAAAAAAACTCTCGAGCCCCACGTTTTGTTGCTTGTCAATGTTTGGAAATGCCTGGTGGAGAAAATGTGGTGCTTGGTGGTATGGGGTCGTTGAAACGTCATAGAGCAAGAGAGGATCCTTTTCTCTGCCATAGAGCAATCAGTGGGAGAATGTATTGCTCGGCAGATTCAACCTTTGTTGAATCTAATTTTGGAGAGTGTAGATGGAGCTGTGGCCCAAGGCTAGGATTCTAGCCGGTCCTTTGAATCCAACCATATTAATTGTGTTGCAACTGAACAGGAGACTAGAAACATGTGCCACTGGCACATCATGCCAGACGCTCCCCAGCCAGAAAGTATAGCCAGAAAGTAGCGGGATAACTCTAAGGAAAATCACCAAAATACCTTGCTAATTTGTGAAAATTCCCAACATATCCCCTCAAGTTTCAAAAATCTCCAAAATATCCTCGTATTTATTTTGGTTGGATTGCTCAAGATTTTCTAGTCTCTATTCCTTTTTTACAATTGAGATCCATTTTTCCATTTTTGAGTGCTTAGCACGTAATTTGTCACAAATTACCTTGCAAAAAAAGGCAATTATGTCTACAAATAATGAAGCAATTCATCTCCAAAGCCTACATAACGAACTCAGATTCTAGTTTTACTAAATGCCATTGGTATTTTGGAAATATGAAGGGCACACTACAAGAGGTCACTTAAATTCCGGCACCAAATTATCGGCGTCAGTATATGCGTAGGTAAGAATGGAGGGAGATGATTTTAAAAAAAAAATCATTTTTGAATTTTCGACGTAGATACTGATGTGTCTTCTAGCGCTTATACCGATGTCTCTTCCGACACCTGTCACTACAAGAGGTACTTCACATTAGCGACGCTCGCAGTACGACGCTTAAAAGTGAAAATTTACGGCGTCGCTAGTTTATTTGTAACATAGTGACGCCCATAGCGACGCCGACAGGGATAAAAAATAAACCGAGAGCGCCCGAAAATTCAGATCTCATATCTGAGTTATCTGAGTTTTCGGTGCTCAAGCAAGCAAAGAGGTAACTCGCGCTCTTCCTCTCTCTCTCTCTCTTTCTTCTTCTCACACACACACACACACACACACACACACACACACGAAGAGAGGAAGGAGATCCAGGTATGCTCCTTTCCTCTCCTCTCTCTCATGTTCCCTTCCCCTCTTTGTCTCTCTCTCCCTCTCACACACACACACACACACATTATGTGTTTTTGAGAGAGAGAGAGAGAGCACATGCATTAAAAAAACACACACACACACACACACACATGCATAAACAAAGAATGCATACACACACATTGAGAGAGGAAAAGAGAGAGAGAGAGAGAGAGAGAGAGAGAGAGAGAGGAGAAAACAAAGAGAAAGAGAGAGAGAGGGGGAAGAAAACAAAGAGAGAAAGAGATTATGTTAAAATTTAAATTATATTAGGTTAGATTACATTTAGATTTATGTTTATGTTGAGTTTAAGATTAGATTAGATTTAGATTTACGTTAGATTATATTTAGGTTTATTTACGTTAAATTAAATTAGATTTAGGTTTATTTTGTATTTAAGATTAAATTAAATTTAGATTTATGTTCGATGGACTAGCTTTTTTTAGATTTAGGTTAAATTTTAGTGCATGCCAATGAAGGTGCGCTTTGTCCGAAGAGCAAACACTAGTTACATAACAATATGTATATTCCCATCAGAATCTGACACCTATTAACTCACACACTAACCATATTCAATTAATCGCGAATCACCACATGTTCAATTATGTTAAATTTAAGATTAGATTTTGGATTGAGTTTTTATATTAGAGTCTACCTTCGAGATTACGGTAAAAAAATTAGAGTTAGACGAACGATGATCCCTCTCTTCCTCTCTACGGGTGCGACCTTAAGTTGAAAAGCTTTCAACGACATGATACTCAGATTGGAGGCCAACATGTAATGTGCTAAGTAATCCCTCGAACAAAGATCTACTGTGAAAAGATATTAAGATGTTGTGAAATGCTACAGCTAGAGAATAGGCAAAGTGGTTTTGTCCACTACATGCACTATCATGTGGACGTGGATGTGTAGATTTCTTGTACCCACAAATATAGGCATTGACCAATAAAGATGAGATTATAACCCGATGGTTCTGATCTCCGTGCACCTCTAGACCGAGGTGTGCGGGGATCGGACATGACTAGAGAATGTGAGGTAGTTTACAGTGTGAACAAAGAGAGAGAGAGATAAAAAAACGGAGGATACCAATACAAGATTAAATTTATGTGCAGATTATAAGGTTTTCACCCTCATTATGAGTAGTGACAAGGATGTGGGGCTGTCCAACCAAAACACCTATCTCTCAACGAGGATCTTATGTCCTTGTAATCAATGCAAGCATGCTGTGCGACGGACAAGACGCGTTTCTTTGCAGCACGTTCGTAAATTTGGCGAGTTCGATCCATCTATTATAGATCGAGTTGTTGCCAAATAATAACTCGTCGGACTCTGACGCTGGCCAATAGGCAGCAATTTGGAAACCCAATAGACGTGTTCGTAGGCGCTTTGGTCAAGCAGCATATGTGAGGCCACAAGATGTAGCCTCTGACAGCTCGGGGGATGATCATGCAGACCACATTCCCAAAGAGGCAATGTTTGAGCCCGAGATCGATGAAATGATCGGGACGATCATGGATTCAGAAAGGCTTATCTATGATGATATGAAAAGTGAAGCCGATACGTCATTGTATGATGAAGCACGTGTGTCTAGATTGAAGGCGCTCCTTGTTCTTCTCAACATGCAGACAAAGTTTGGATGGAGTGACACTAGCGTCACAACGCTTTTCAGGTGATTTATTACAATGTGTTTACTTTAATAAAAGACTCTAGATGTATAATGATCTGATAGATTTTCACACTATTGTACCGCATTTTTTTCGCTGTGTAGATTGCTTAAAGAGCACATACTACCAGCTGATAATGTGATGCTAGATTCCAGAGAGGAAGCAATCTAAAGATCTTGTGAAACTTGGGGATGGATTACAATTCGATCCACACTTGTCCTAATGACTGCATTCTTTTCAGAGGGGAATACATAGAAATGGAGAAGTGTCCAAAATGTGATTCCGAGAGATATCGAGTAGATCTCCACGGAACACAAATTCCACAAAAGGTTTTGCCACATTTTTCTATGCTTCTTGGCATCAAGGATTTCTTCGAATGTAAGTCCATGGCCGCCCTAGCATCATGGCATGAGGAGAATAAATCTTCGGATGGTGTGCTACGGATTCCTGCAGATTGCGCAGCCTGGAAACATATAGATGAAACATGGTCAGATTTTTCCAAGGAAGCTTGAAATTTGCGCCTAGGCCTGGCTATGGATGGTGTAAATCCATTTGGTCAAAGATCAACATCTTACAGTGTATGGCCCGTTGTCATCGTCAACTGCAGCATTCCCCGGTGGATGACTACGAAGAAGGGGCACCTATGGCTAAGCTTGATTGTGCAAGGGCGGTATAAAGGGAAGAATATGGATGTGTATCTTCGTTCACTATTGGAAGAGCTACAAAAATTGTGTATTGGCATAGAAGTGGTGGATATGAGTCGACACACAGGTCGACGGAATGCTTTGATCAGAGGCATTCTAATGTGGACCATGCATGACTATCCTGGACTAACAGATTGCTCAAGTGACTTACACTTAAACTCAAACACTGTAAATCTTGGTTTTTCTCAAGCTTATCTATTATCATGTGTATACATGTAGGGCTTCAAACAAGCGGATACAAAGCATGTGTCACATGTGGACCTAGATTGAATGCACGTCGAGCATCCTCATTGAAGAAGCAAACCTACGAAGGTCATCAAGCATATCTTCTTGAGAATCATGTGTTACGTGACGAATTTTTGGGAAGAGAGCCACCAAGGATGTCTACACAAGCATGGTTAGAGTAGAAGGAGATGTGTGATGACGGTTTGTCCCCAGGGATGAAGAGACTCTCTCTATGGTACGAGTTACCATATTGGCCCCGACTCATGATCAATCACTTGCTCGATCCAATGCACATATTCAAGAATGTGGGTAATCTGCTAAGGGACCATCTGACCGGCAAGAAAGACACTTTGCGAGCCAGGGTTGACCTTAGAAATGTGGATCGTAAGGAGCAATATTGGCCGTAGACAGCATCCGATGGATCGATAAAACTCCCTAAAGCACCATGGATTTTACATGAGCCCAAGAACGCAAAGTAAAAGAGACCATTCGATATGTGCGGACCCCCACTGGCGTAATGCACTTGCTCCGAACGTGTTTTACTAAAGAAGGAAAGCTTATTGGTTTGAAGTCACACGACTGGCATAAAATGTGTCAGGTATGTTCATAGCTGAATATATCATAGTGGGAATTGTGTAACAAAGTTGTGTGTGGGCTTTAATATCATTGATGCACATGTTTTGGAGTTTATTTTACCGGTGGCCATTGAGGGATGTTTGTCTCTTGATGTCCGTAACACAATCTACAAACTTGCGAAGTTGGTGCAATGGATCTCACAAAAGGAGATCAACGTAGACTCTATACCATTCACCAAACTAAATGCTGCAGAGGTTGTGTGCATGTTTGAGAAACACTTTCCTACTACCATGCTAACCATTCAGGTGCATCTTCTTGTTCACATAGTTGATGAGGTGGAAATAGCTGGCACAGTACATTCCAGATGGATGTTCTTTTTAGAACGTTTCATGAAACGCTCAAGGGATATGTGTATCAGAAGGCACGTCCGGAGGGTAGTATGGCAGAAGGTTGGCTGGTATCAGAGTCCCTAGTGTACATTGGAGAGTGGCTAGACAGATTTGATAAAGCCTAGGACACGCTATGGTGAACCATAGATGATGAGCGCATATATGGGATTGTCATGTGCAATCTCGGTGTTGAGAAGAAGATGATGGAAGATCTAGAGGTTCGCATTGCAAGCATCAAATCTTTCAAAAATGAAAAATGTACGACGAGCACATACGCTATCACGGTCTCTTTTCAATAGAGCAACTACAAGACCCGTGTTATTGATCTTATGGTCCATAGACAATAGATCAAACTCCGCAAGTAGATATTGCTCCAACTTCATCTAGAGAAAACGATTTTCAAACGAACAGCCATCGACTGAGTCCTCCCAAGCAATACCTGATGTGGCATTTCAAGAAGTAGAGATGGAGCAGATGTTAGACGCGTTCTTTGACATGGATCCCATCATTGAAAACATAGAAGACGAAAACATTCAACGCAATACTGTGGACCAACCTCAGCCATCCCGTCCATATCGACGGCATGATAGCAACGATAAAGAGGCCAAGATGATGCAAACTCTTGCACGCATGCCGCTTTACAATGGTGCAAAAATCTCAGTTCTCCGTACCGCATTGGCAATGCTTAATTTGCAGTTTGTCTAATGCCTTAGTCACAGAGCTTTTCAGGTAAATACATTGTCTCCTAAGCATGATAAAGTGCAAATTATAGTTAAATAATGTGATCAAGGGGCTGACTTGTTCATGTAACGAGAGGTTGCTCAACGAGCAAATCTTGCCATAAGGGAATCACATGCCCTCTACCTGTCCAGTCGCTAAAAAGCTTCTTACTAATTTGGGCCTGGATTATCACAAAATACATGCATATCCTAATGATTGTATACTTTTTTGCAATGAGTATTCAAATTTGGATCAGTGTCCCAATTGTGGATCAAACAGGTATATAGAGGACACACAAGGAAAATTTATCCCTGCAAAGGTCCTTCGACACTTTCC
Source organism: Adiantum capillus-veneris (assembly GCF_014529385.1). Classification (NCBI taxonomy): domain Eukaryota; kingdom Viridiplantae; phylum Streptophyta; class Polypodiopsida; order Polypodiales; family Pteridaceae; genus Adiantum; species Adiantum capillus-veneris. The sequence goes on along the minus strand of NC_140960.1, from coordinate 6,868,147 downwards.
TATCATTCCAAGAATAAAGAGGATGTTCAAGCGCAAGTCCATAGTCGCTTTGATGACATGGCACTCAAATACTAGATCGACAGATGATGTGATGCGAGTACCTGTTGACTCTCGTGCATGGAAGCACATAGAGGAAAGTTGGCCTACATTTAAGAACGAGCCTCGATGTATCCGCTTTGGTCTGGCAATTGACGGAGTAAACCCATTCGGATTACGGAGTTCGTCATGGAGCATGTGGCCTATTTGTTTGGTTAATTGTAATCTTCCACCATGGCTGGCTATCAAGAAGGGTCATTTGTTGTTGTCACTGATTGTCCCAAGAAAGTACAAAGCAAAGAACATGGACGTCTATCTAGCACCACTTATAAAGGAGCTCCAAATCTTGTGGACAGGAATTGATGTGGTTGATATGTCCCAACCAATCGGACGATGGATTGTACATGTGCAAGGCATTCTCATGTGGACCATGCACAATTGGTCAGGCTTTGGTGAGTGCTCAGGTAAGTGGCTTTGAAACCCTCACACACGTCATGTTATTCCTGGCTATGCAAACTCTTTTATATTTTAATTTTGTGATGTTTCAGACTTGAGTTACTTGGGCAATCATGCATGTCCGAAATGTGGTCCTTGACTCGGCTTCCGTCGCCTGAGCATTTGAACAAGACAGTTTACGAGGAGCATGGTAGATTTTTGCTTGAAGTACATGAGCTACATTGGACCAAATATATACAAACAAGACATGCATCCACTGAAAGCGAGCGATTGGAAAAATATGAGGCTGGAGAGGGGAGATTTCATGCCACCTGGAATGAAAAGACTTCCTATTTTTCATTAACTCCCATATTGGAGTGACCTACTTATTAATCATATGCTCAACCCAATGCACATCTTCAAGAATGTGGGGGAGATCATATATGGAAAACCATCACTAGAAAAAGGGAGAGCAAGGCCCAAAGAGATGACCTATAGGCTGTGGGTCGAATGCTAGAGATGTGGCGTCGACTTAAACCCAATGGGAAGTTTGATATACCAAAAGGACCATGGGTTTTGAGTCGTGCAGAAGAGCAACAAGTGAAGAAGACTATATCTTCATTCAAGACTCCCATTGGGTGCATGCGATGTTTGAAAACTGCTTTTACGAGAGATGACAATCTCAGTGGTCTTTAGTCCCACAATTGGCACAAATTTTTACAGTTTATCTTACCAATTGCCATAAAGAATTGTTTGACAGATGACATTAGAAGAACAATCTACAAAATCAGTGAGTTGGTGCACTGGATTAGTTCAAAAGAGATAAGAGAAGACAACATCGATGCAGTACACTTAAATGCTATTGAAGCAGTGTGCATGGTGGAGAAGTACTTTCCAACAAACATTCTTACCATCCAAATGCATGTACTTGTGCATGTGGTCTATGAAGTTGCAGTTGATGGGGTAGTCCATATCAGGTGGACGTTCTTCTTGGAGAGATTTATGAAGACTTTAAAGGGGTTCGTTCGTCAAAGAGCTCGCCCCGAGGGTAGCATGGGTTAAGGATGGCTTGTTTAGGAGTCTCTTGTCCTCATCAGTGAATTTTTGGTCTCAATTGATCCAAAGATGCCTCAAATGTGGACTACTGAGGTCAACGCAAAGGTGACAGTGGACGAGCCGCAGGGACAAGGCATCGTTAGGAAGATGGACATCACAATGTGAGAAAAGGTTATGAGATTTTTTCTTCTCAACTCAGACATCATGCAAAAGTGGCTAGAGATGTCCGAAGGGGAAAAGCAACAAGGCTTGACAGATCGCCTGCAATTCAAGTGCAACCGTGCCACTAGAAACCTTCCTTTTCTAGATCATCTTAAGAAATTGCATGACTTTCCAACTGGGTGGTGGTTAGATGCGACAATCTCAGAGGCAAAGAGGAATGGAGTGTTGATTACTGAAGAGAAAGAGGAGATGTCAAGGGGTCGCAATTGGCATGTATATTTTCTTCACTCTCTTCAATAGGTAGTTCACCGATTGGCACACCACGTACACCTTGGGGATCACACGAGCATGATCCTAGCAAGGTGCACAGAGCAGGGATGGGGTTGTTGTGGCAGATGGGATCGAAAAGGCCATGCGATAGAGGATTCGACAGCTATGTACAATTCAGTTTGGTCACTTTGTGATGGAGGTTTGGGATAATCTTGACGATGAAAGAAAGAGTTACATCGTCAAGGCCATTCACAGTGAGTACAGGCCGGCGTAGGGGTATGATAAAGTCTCGAATGGCTGGATTTTGGGCGTGGCGAAGGCCACAATGTCACACCGTCGATCAAAGGCAAGAGACAGGTACAATGTCGCTAGTCCAAAGCCGGCATGGTTGGACACAAAGGAGTGGGCGGGGATTGCACGAGAGATACAATACAATCCAGACAGATTTCAGCAGCAGAGAGCTGCAACCAAAGCACGTTTGGATTTCTGATTCGGGCTCATTTCAGCCTTCGTTTCCACTACAGACAGGTCTACATAGGCAATTTCGTCATTTTGTACAGAATTTTGTACAGAATTTTGTACAGACAGGTCTGCATAGGCAATTTCGTCATTTTGTACAGAATTTTTGTCAGTGCCGTTTTTTGCATAACAACAGGTGCCTTTTAGTCTTCTACGGTTTGTGCTATATAGCACGTGTTGTTCCCGCTCCATTTCTCCTATTTTCAGGCAGTTTTCACATCAGGTGCAGCATTTACCATGGCTGACAACAACACAGATGTCTTCAAGATGTTTGCTGCTAAGGACAAATTGGATGGGGACAATTACCCTATGTGGGCTTATATGATGCAACACGTTCTTGTGTCAAAGGGCGTCTGGAATATTGTGCAGGGCATTGATGTACGTCCTGGTTCTGAGGATGTAGGCGATGTTGAGGATGTTGCAGGTCTTGCTGCAAGGATTGTTGCTATTAGAGTTGTTTTGCCTACGGTAGAACAAGCTCGTTGGGATGTAAAGGATGCGCAAGCTCATGCATTGATTGCGTTGTCTGTGAAGCGCACCATTGTTCCTCACATCCGTTCAACAAAATCTACAAAGCAGGCTTGGGATATTCTAGCAGGTCTTTATGCAAGCCGCAATGAGGCTAAAATTTCTTTGCTGCATAAAGAGTTCGAGTCAAAGATTATGCATGAGGAAGATGATATGGACACTTTCCTTGCTGGTGTCAAGGATATCAATGAGCAAATTATTTCTGCAGGTGAAGTCATTTCAGACAGTTCCCTTGTGCAGACTGTTCTTGATGCCTTACCAAATTCCTACCAGACTTTTGCTAGTACTTGGAGACTGATGACCCAAGGAAATCCTGAAGTTTTCAAGTTTGATGCATTATGCACATTGCTATTGCAAGAGTCAGTTTCCAGAAAAAACAGAACTAGGTAGCGTGCAGTTGAACATGCTTTTATTGCTTCTCAAAGAAAGGGTGGTAACAGCAATGCGACCACTTCTTATGGTCCTGCTGTGAGTGGCAAAACTTTTGTTCCTAATGCTTCTGTTGGTAGCAATTCGTCTGGAAATTCTGGTGATAAGGGAAAAAAGAAGATGCGTTGCCATTATTGTAAAGCTAATGATCACTTCATCAAGTCATGTCCTAAGTTGAAGGCCAAAGAGGCTAAGAAGAAAGAGGGTGGTTCCACTGCAAATGCTGGTTCCACTACAAATGCAGCCATTGTTGAGTCTTCTGTAAAAGGAGACTGTAATGCTGATGTTGATGCAGAATGGGCTTTTAGTGCAGAGTGCACTTACAATCCTGCTGTCCATGATGCATGCTTGTCAGTTGCTGTAGATTCACATGTGTGGTATTTCGATAGTGGTGCTACAAAGCACATTACCTCACATCGTGAATTGTTGACCTCTCTCGAGTATGTCCCTCATGGGAATTCAGTCACTTGTGCTAACAATGCCTCTTATTCGGTTCAGGGAGTTGGAAAGATTGCTTACTGCTGCAAATGGCAGTTCCTTCACACTTGTTGATGCACTTTATGTACCTGGGATCAAGAAGAATTTCTTGTCTGTATCCGCACTTGCTAGACTTGGACTTGTAGTCAAATTTGTGGATGACAGATGTACAGTTCATGATCTCAGTTTTGGTGCTGAAATTGTTGCATCTGGCCTTTTGTGCCGTGGGTTGTATAAGCTTACTTTGTATGACAAGTGTGGACAAAATTTTGCAAATGATGTTGCAGATTCAACGGCTATTTCAGATGCAAAACTTTGGCATGCACGTTGTGGTCATATGAATTTTGTCAATTTGCTGTGTTTTCTGAAATCTAATATGGTTGCTTCTTTGGCGCCTCTTGAAACACCTGTCAAACATGTTTGTGAAGGCTGTATTTGGGGTAAGATGCAGTGTTCTAAGTTTCCAAAGGATGGTTCAGTTTGGGCCACATGCAGGTTGCAGCTTGTGCATAGTGATGTTTGTGGGCCCATGCAAACTCCGTCCTTGGGCAATTACCTATACTTTGTGACCTTCATTGATGATTACTCCAGGCATGCATGGGTATTTCTGCTTAAAGCGAAGTCCGAAGTTTTTATGTGGTTCAAACAATTTCTGGCTATGGCTGAAACTGTCTCGATATGTACTATGGGCACCCTCCGTTCCTATCGAGGGAGGGAGTATATGTCTCATGAATTCAATGCATTTTTGGCTAGTCGTGGGATAAAACACCAATGTACAATGCCTTATACACCTCAGTAAAATGATGTTGCTGAGAGGAAAAACAGGTCACTTACGGAAATGGCACGATGTATGGTCAAAAGTCAAGCTTTGCTACATTCCTTTTGGCTTGAGGCCATCATGTGTGCCACTTATGTACTAAACAGGTGTCCTACGAAAGCTTTGCAGTCTATTACTCCATATGAAGCATGGCATGATAGAAAGCCTTCTATTGAGCACATGCGTGTTTTTGGCTGTTTGGCATATGCTTTGGTGCCACAAACACGGCGCAGGAAATTGGATGATAAGGATGTCAAATGTATTTTTGTTGGTTATAGTGCTGAAAGAAAAGGTTACAGGTTGTATCATCCGCAAACAAAACGTATTCTGGTTTCACGGGATGTAGTGTTTGTGGATGATTCTGTTTAGGCCTTGCTGTCATGTACTAGAGACAGTAATGTAAGCTCACAAGACATTTATGACACTTTGTTGCCTCTTTTCAATGGTGGAAATATGAATGTAAGTTCCAATGAGGCAAATGTACAGCCTATGGGGGTTTCTGAAAATGTTACAGATCAGCCTATTACTGATGCAGATGTACATGATGTACTTGATGAGGAAAGGGCTGAAAATGAGCAGGCTAGAGGTATGCCAAAATGGCTGGTGTACACTTTGCGTGACAGTAAATTGGATGCACCTTTGTCTAGTCATACTCGTTCAGGCTCTCTCCATGCATCTTATGCATCATATTGTTATGCTTTGGCTGTGTCTAGCTTACATGATGTTGAGGATCCTTTGTCTTTTGATGAAGCACAGAATTCAGAAAATTGGATGACTGCCATGCAATCAGAATATGATGCACTTATAGAAAATCACACATGGACTTTGTGTGATTTGACTCCTGGCAAAAAGGCCATTGGTACGAAGTGGGTTTACAAGTTGAAATGCAAGCCGGATGGTGAGATCGATTGCCATAAGGCTCGACTTGTTGCAAAGGGTTATGCACAGCAAAAAGGCATAGATTATGAAGAGAATTTTGCTCCCACTTGTCGTATGACTACTGTGCGTTTTCTATGTGCATTGACAGCTCATTTTGGTTGGGATGTACTGCTTTCTTGAATGGTGATGTATTTGAGGAAGTTTATGTAACGCAGCCTTGCGGTTTTGTCATAAAAGAACAAGAGGACAAAGTGTGCATATGTAAGAAGGCTTTGTATGGGTTGAAGCAATCTCCTCGTGCTTGGTATGAGAAAGCTGACACTCATTTGGTTAAACGAGGCTTTTGTAACAGTCCAACAGAAAGTACAATGTATGTAAAGCGTGAGGGTGATGTACTTCTCATTGTGGTTCTTTATGTCGATGATTTGTTGATCACTGGACCAAATGAGAGACATATTGCTGAATTTAAGGCTGATTTGAATGCTACTTTCAAGATGAAAGATTTGGGGCTATTGCATCATTACTTGGGTATACAGTTTAAGCAGTGTGATGGTGGTCTTCTTGATACAATCTTACTTAGTCAACTTCATACAGTCTTCTTTGTATAGCCTTGGAAGAACCGTCGATATCTTTTAAATTTTCGGCACGTATAACTGCATTTATACATGCGTTCATAACTGCGTACATTCTGGTGGTTAGAATTGCATATATTTTGATGGTTGTTACTGATATGTATATTAATGCTACGATATCGGCATTTATTATGATGCTTATTCCATCGTATTTTACTTATAAAAGAAAGCTTGTCTCGTTGGTATCTGGGTTGATTTTTGTGCGATGTGTTGTAGTGGCATTTTGAGACTTAATGACAAAATGTGGCATTTTGTGGCACTTTCACAACGGCCAAGGGTAAATGTGGTGTCTATAGCAACTCACCAATATCTATCTTTTATGGTAGATGAGTATGCTACTGACCAAGACTTTAAGTAGGTAATAACAGCCTTTGCATTAGGGAAGAAAAAAATAACCATTCACTTTGAAGGATGGTTATCTTCCAAACAGCAATAGGCTATGTGCTACTCACCCATACAATAAGAAAGTCATGTGCTAGAGATCGAAGATCAAGAAGAGGTGTTGCAACCCGAATCGATTCTTTGACACACAAAGACAAGGTACTAAGAAACGGTAAGATTATTCAATGATATCTTGTTAAGTTTAAGAATTATCATTTTAAAGATGCTAAATGGATAAGGAACCTAGCTTAAGAATAATATGAACCTTGTCAATGCTTACAATGCTACACTAGAGTAAGCAAATGAAAATGCATTTTAAATGAACAATGTTTTTGTCTTATGAGTCTCGTTCTCTTTCTTTTATTGTGCACAAAATTTAAGAAGTATGCATTCTTAGGGTCATGTTTGTGGTGACGACGTCTCCCAAACACCAAGTAGAACTTGTCACTCTACTTTGGAAGTATGATATGGACTAAAGAGCAGACATGCTTGTGGAAGCTAAGTCTCCTGAGCACCAAATAGATTAGTCATCCAGTCTGCAATGATGTCGAAGGGTAAAAAGGGATCCTCTACCCGCTAAGAAACATAGACTAATGACTAGGCTTTATCTTCTCTACCTCATAGTCAAGGACGACTATGATTTCAAGAGAGAGGTAATGTCATAAAATATAATATCTAACTTTACCAAATGATTTTATCATAGTAAACTGATCACACATGACACAAAAATCAGCACCCGTATATGATCCTATCATCCCACAAACTACGAGCCTTATCTTGAATGCTTTCTATAGTTACTACATCTGAGAGATGGAGAAGACCAAGCCATGGAAGCTGCCCATGAAGTAGAGGGCAAGGATGAAACCCGGTGGACTGAGAGGAGATGGGGCTGATCTTGAAGGCATGAGAGGCGAGGAAGAGCCAAAAGAGAAGGCCACCATCCTCCAATGCTAGAGTGGCCAGCAATTTGACGTTTTTGAGAGCATTACCAAATACAAAACACCGCTTGTGCAACAGAGGAGGAGGTACATGGAGGCTAAGTGGGGGCATGAGTTGTTGGTGATGAGAGAATGCTCTAGAAGGTTGAGTGTGAAGGAGACAAGGTTAGCCTATGGAGTGCTCAGCATTGGGTTGTGAACCCACGATCATCACGCTAAGTAGTTGGCAGGGGACCCCAAAATGATGTTCTGGAGAAGAGATTTCCACTACTTATCTCTTTAATGAATGCCCACTCACTTCTACGACCAATCACTACATTGAAAAATTAAAATTTTATTTTAGTCAAGGAAAAAGAGAACCCATCTCTATGGCCTTTGCCATTTGGGCGGGCCAAAAAAACATGCATTTAAAACTATCTTTACAAATCTTTATAATGAGTGCTTTCTCTAGCAACCAACCAATCAAGAAAATATACATTTTTTGAAAACAAAATCTCTTTTTTCATTATGAAAAAGGGAACACATCACTATGGCCTTGGCCCTTTGGGCAGGCCAAAAACGTAAACAATCAATCCAACGAGAGAGAGCGAGATGAGACTCCGATTAGAGAGAGAGAGAGAGAGAGAGAGAGAGAGAGAGAGAGAGAGAGAGAGAGAGAGAGAGACGTGCTTTCCCTTTTATTGTTAGATTCAAAACCTGCCATCTTCTTAATTTCCCTTTTCCTCTTCAAATCCCAAATTCGCAGATACCCTGCCAAACCTCTTTCCAAAATTGTACACACATATTTTTGGCTCTGACATTCCAAAAGCCTCTTGCACTCATGTGCATCACCACCCTCTTCATTACACCCTTCAGTTGGGTTCCTGCTATGAACCATCATGTAGAGAACTTGCTCCAATAGAGCTCCCTGCATCCTGCAAGTTATCCAACCATAGTTCTTCTCTCGTGCTTCATGGATGAGCAACACACACTTTTTTTGTTTGTAGTAAGTGAATTTGATTAATTTACAAGTGGGAAACCTCCAAAGAAGGAAAACCCACAACAAGAAGTTGATACATAAGGATGAACACCAATGTGTTCAAGTATGAAAAGGCTTTAAAAGCAAACATAAGAAAGCTGATAAAGGTCAGGCGATAAATCCCTAGTAGCAAGGGCAAAGCGCAAGGATTGCCGAAGCGACATCTTGAAGTAGGGAAAAGGGTCGAGATCAATGCGGTCAAATATGCGCGTCTTGCGTTGGCATCAAATACTCCAAAAGGTCCAATATCTGACCCATGTGAAGAAAGCATCAAAAGACTTTAATGCTAGCAACATGAATCCAAAAAGCCAAAATTTCTTTTGAAACATTGTTGCGGGAAACGGGAGACGCATGAGTGAAGAAACACGAGCAATAAGACTCTAGTACTACGACAATCCCAAAGCAAGTGTTGAATAGATTTTGCGGAAGCAAAGCAAGGAACGTAGGGTGAGGAGCTGATCTGACGCGCATGCAAAAAAAGAACCAACAGGCAACACATCCATCACGCAACGCCACAAAAATAGACGTTCCTTAAGAGGCAAGTGGCTCTTCCAAATGGCAACAAGGGCTTTTTGCCACCACCAAGTGGAACGCTGTAATGACCATAGGGCATTGCAGTGGTTTGCAAGCCACGGATCAGGAAACAAAATGTTGTAAACCTGGCGAGCAAAAATTGTAGTGAAGTTGAATTGTTGTCGTCGCGAGTCCATGATACGACATCCATCAACCAGAGGTGGAATGGGGAGAAGGTCAATGAACATGAGGTGCAATTGCCGCCAGAGAGGTCGATAATGCATGCCCAAACCAAAATTGCATGCCATCTCATCAAAACAAAGCACATTCCCTTTTGAATTCACGACATCAAAAATCATTCGCAGCCCACGACGTGAAAGAAAGTAAGCCTAGCGTGGAAGCTGTCCACCAAAGTCAGCGGGAATGCCCGACTTTACTGAATGCTTTCCAACCTCAAAGAGTTACCTTGAGGCTCGGTGCGACCAAACCATGTCAAATGTAAGGTGACCTTTTTCCAATCCAATATCAAAGCAGAGATGAAAGGACATCAAAAAATATTTCCATCAAGTTTCCCAAACACAAACTCCCAAAGAGATGAATGCCAATGGCCAAATGAGGAGGTAACCACATGCTCACATAAGAAAGCAACCATCACTGTCCATGGTTGTCACTACCCTCCCTGTTTTTTGAGCTACAGGGTGAGGGTCATTTACAACGAGTTTCAGCAGAGGCCCCACAGGTGGCACAACAAGCGTGGGCAAAAGAGATGCTTTTCGAGCAAGAGCATGTTTGCGCAAATCCAAGATGTTAAAAACTGAACATAAGCCATCATGATGCTCTGTACAATGCAGAGTCTGACATGTAGTAGCCAAGTAGACAATTTCCAATATTGGAGTTTGATATTGAGGCGATGCATAATCCATTCAATCTGTTGAGTGCCCGTAACATGCCAGGCAATAGGATATCCCAAATGTCGGGTAATTTCATGCGGAGGCACAATATTTTTAGGCCACAAAAGCTGATGCCAAGCCTGTGCATGAAGAGGCAAGAGATTAGACTTGTAGAAGTTAACTTTAGGACCAACAGCAAGACCATACAAGTCCAAAGCTTGCATAATTTCACGCATATCATCTAGAGTATTCTTGGGCATGAACAAGGAGTCATCCGCATAGGCTTGCCCAATGAAATTCTGACTAGACGGCAAATGTAATCTATGAAGGTGGCCTTGGGAGATCAAGTGATCCAAGTGTAAAATTAGAGCGTGGGTAGCAATGGAAAACAACAAAGCACTAAGCGGACAGCCTTGTCGAACTGAACATCCAAGAGACTAAGAATCTATCACTTCGCCTGCACGGATCCCTCAGGTCATACTGTGAGCGTATAAAAATACACAATATGTTCTAATTTCAGGTTAAATCAGAGACATTGTATGACATCCGCAATGTAATCCCAATGGACAATGTCAAAAGCCTTATCTATGTCAACTTGCATCACAAGCACATCTTGTTGTGTATACTTAGCAAATTCTGTAATGGAAATGGCCTATGAACTTTGAGAATAGCGGAATTAAGAAAATTAGAGTGAGCATTTTTGTGAGATTACTTTGAGAACTTGGAGGGTGAACTTAATTGATGGTATCAACATAAACATAGTACTTAATTAACTTGGCATGAACAATACTTTTGCAAGAGAGAGAGTATTAGAGAACATGACAATAGATGAGGACTAGATTTACTTGGAGCCGGTCCCCCCTCCAAAAGGCGTTTGTATTATAGATCCTCCCATCAAGAGAGACTTTGTTACAATACAATCTTTGTGTTCCTTGTGACCTTGGTGATGCTATGAAGATGGAAAGCTTCATACATCACGAGCTTAATATAAACTTTGCAAAAAGTATTAACTATCCCAAGCCTTAGTCCCAAGGCCTCAAACACCTTCGAAGGTGGAGAGAGCTAGTGGGGAATGAGGGTAGGGAAGAGGAAGAAGAAACATTCCATACGAGAAAGAAATAGTTCCTCACTTATCATCACTCTTCTTGCTTAGCATAGCATAATAGCATAGTAATGAAGATGAAGAAGATGGCAAGCTTAAGCATTGAAGCATGGCTCTTGGTTGGATTTGCATTCCATAGCCAAAAGTGTTGGTGTAGGCTCTCCACTTCTCAACAAGCTTGGATAAGGAGATGGAGCTCTTGCATTTTACACTCCACACAATGAGAGAATGTATGTGTGTGTGTGTGTGTGTGTGTGTGTGTGTGTGTATGGGAGAGTATACCGCCCTCTCATGCTTGGTCCACACCTTTCTCTCTCTCTCTCATGTATTATTATTTTATTATTTCCTTTGGACATGTGTCCTCTTTTTCCTCTTTTGAGAGAAAGAACTTAATTATTTATTTTTATGTATCTAAATTCTCATCGGACCCCTTTAAAACCTAACCAATATCATTCAAGCACATCATGAGGGCCATATGTGGAGGATCATTTGAACATGTGTCTTTTATGCTTATTAAGTCATTTGGTTGAATAGAATACTTCAAGGACTTATTCAATCAAGCAAGCATGTGTCTTTTATGCTTCTTAAGTCATTTGTTTTGAATTGAATACTTCAAGCCTTAGTCAATCAAGCATGGACTTTAATGCCTCTTGAGAACTTATCTTTGAATTTAACATTTCAAAAACCTTAGTCATTTAAGCATAAAAATCCCCTCAAGCTTTGGGCAAGGTTCCTACAACCACTTTAAACGTCTTAGCACCTCATGCTTGGGTACGATTCCCACCTCGAGGTTAGCCCTAGCTTGCGTAAGGTCAAACGACTTTTTAACACTAACTTTTGGAGGTCTTTAATGAAGCTAATCCTAAGGTCTT